>NW_013953522.1:80702-81912 GCF_001266775.1 Austrofundulus limnaeus
ACATGGGCATAGTAACAATATTTTTATACTACATTTATCCATTTTAAATACACTAACCTCACTCCTTAGTAACAACTAAGGTAAAAATGTAATTAATTCAGAAAATCTTTTCAGGACCCCATCTTGATGTTTCGGGACCCCACTTTGGGTCCCGACCCCAACTTTGGGAAACACTGGTTTAGACTGTACAACGTGGGGAAATGGCTTATATTGAATTATAACAAATATAAAAATAACTTGTGTTTAACGTGATTTACTGACCTGGGGAAGGGGAGGCAGCTCCCTGACCTTCGTTCTCTGAACATTTAAAAAGAGGGAAAAAACGAGGAGTTAACACAACTACTTTTATTTACCGATATAACTCAAACTAGCAAGCTAATGCTGGAGAACAGTTAAGTGTGTTTAGCTAGCGGTTTCCTGGTGAAGTTACTTACATTTGGGTCTCCCGTGTCCATTTTACGACTTTTTATCAAAACATTAAAATTACTTATTTGTCTAGTCACATTTCTATAAGCATAAGTCGAGTTTGAACTACATAAGGTGTTTAAATCCCCCCATGTTTTTTTATTTTCTTTGAACGCAACGCCCGCTACCCGGATGTACGGAAACACAACACTGGTACGCTTCAAAATAAAAGTCCCGTTTCGAAGTAAAAAATAAGAGACTACTAAAGACTAGTAAGAACCAGACATGGGTTTTTACGATGTAAAAACAAGTGTGCATTGCCATGTAGCATGTCATTACAGCATGGCTTTGCCTGCAACAGTGGACTTGCAGAATGAAATGTGACCAAGTTCAAATGTGTTTTCTATACCAGCCTGTGCTTGTCATGTCATCAGGTGTTTGTAATAAGGGTAATTGTGTGACAATATGAAGTTTGTAGAGATTTTCTGTTAAAGTTGCTGCTGCTGGATTTCAAACCGTAATCTCCCACATGAAAGCCCACGGCACTAACCATGAGACCATTGGAGCTGTGGTAGAGGACGAGGCCAGGGTTTGGTTTGTGTGTGTGTGCAGAAAGTGGCCACATTGCCAATGTAATGGTTGTCACTAATTTGAAAAACATTACAACAATAAAGCAATATTAGGACAATATTTTAGTAAAATATCAAAACACAATCATATTAGTATTGCAAACACTGAAGTATTGAGATTAAATATTATTAAACTATGGTGCAGTACTGAGTAGATACAGCAGGGGCAGTATTGG
>NW_013953522.1:84341-84793 GCF_001266775.1 Austrofundulus limnaeus
TATTCATCTCATTTTAGCAGATTTTTATCTCTCCGATGTGAGGTTGTTGTTTTTCTGGTTGTTGCTAAAACTGTTTTAATGGTAAAAATGTGTTGACCTCAACGCATACAGCTTGATTCAACCTGGGTTTATGGAAATGTTACAAACAAGTCATATCTTTCCTGCTGCACTTAGCCTTTTAAACATCCTATATTTGGATTAACAGTTTATTTCTGGAGTGCTAAGCAGCAGCAGCTACCTGTAGCACTTCTGCTGCAGCCTGGTGGTCCACACTGTGAAATCAGCAGCAGTTAAAATGTTGAAAATAACAAAGATGAGTTTAACCTCAAATGTTTTAGAGCAGGGTTATGCGGTCCTGCTCCTGTATGTTTAGAGGTTTCTCTGCTCTAACACACCTGATTTGAATAAATGGTTGATTAACAAACTTCTGCAATCAGTGAATCAGGTGTGTT
>NW_013953522.1:85793-86878 GCF_001266775.1 Austrofundulus limnaeus
CCCCACCACCCCGCACCCCCCTTACCTCTGTGTAATTAATCATCAGTGCAACTTCAAAGAAGAAAAAAGTGACCGCCCCACTGCTGGAAGATAGACTCAACAGCGGGCGAGTGGAGGCAACCATCCAGGACGAGCACCACCGAGGAGATGGCAGGAGGAGCTGCTTAAATGCAGACCGCCCAGCGCCTCCGCCCGCCCCGCGCCGTGGTTATCAAAAGAAGAGGCAGCGAGCGCAGTGTTTGTCCCCGCTGCAGAGCACAATTTATCTTGGATAGAAATAGCGTCTGTGGGGAGATTCGGCAGTAATAGACCATCTCAAGTGCCAGCGCCGTCACATTTTTATTTATTTTTTTACACCGAGGCCTGCTTTCTATCTGTCTGGTGCTTCCACACGTTTTCTGCTCTACTTCACAAGATAATGGGGCTAAAATAGCAGAAAGCCAACGGACATATCCAGCTATTTATGTTCCGTCTGAATGTGTAAATATAAAAATGTAAACAAAAATTTAAAGTCTAGCATTTCTTGAAGGGATTTCATTTCACCCACCACCACAGTTTTAGACTAAGACCATCTGATATATGAACTGTTTTGGTGAAACTTTGAAAAAAGCTAAATATCGTGCAATATAACAATGTGACGCTCAGAGGATGACTCTCAGCTACTACCACAGCAAACGTTAGTTCAGTATCTGTAAAACTGACTCAATAATAGCCATGATATTTGCAACATACAACTCAGAAATAAATTGCTTCACAATTCTGAAAAACATAAAAGATCTCAGCTTTAACTTCTCATTTATTATCTAACAATATATTTTGTTATATATATACATGTCATCACCACAGATTATAAAAATATATGATTTGTAGGTTGTACAGTTTAACACACAAAAGGTTTTCACTAAAAGCTCAAGATGTAAATACTGCCTCTGTGATTTGAGCTGTAATACACAACCTTAATTCTGACAAAGCTGTGCAAAATGTAAACAAAAACAGATTGAAACGGTTTGCAAATCTCGTTTACCCCTTATAATTATTCCCCACAACTGACAAGAATTTGCAATGTTCAACAGACAGCGGAACCA
>NW_013953523.1:0-1789 GCF_001266775.1 Austrofundulus limnaeus
CTTTCACATTTTGTGTTTTAATAAAACAACTTTCTGTACTTGAAAACTGTCTCCTGCTTTTTGCAAAACCGTACGTGTGTCTTGACTTTTGATTTTCTGGGTGAAAGTTATTGGTTGTTGGTGACAACCAAACTTTAATGTTATAGCCCCAGAAGATCACCACTTGCCACAACAGGAAGCCCACACCTATGGAGAGTAGCAACAGTGCTGAACTTCCTCCACTTGGAGACCATCTGTTTTTACCGTGGACACATCAAGGTTTGTAGAGATACTTCTGTAACCCTTTCCAGCTTCATGCAAGTCGATTCTTGCACATAGGTCTTCTGAGAGCTCTTTTCTGCGAGGCATGATGCATATCAAGCAATGCTGCGTAATAACAGCAAACTCAAAACTTTTATTTTTTTATAGGGCAGGGCACATCCAATCTCATCCCATTGAGTGGACTCCAGGGTGGCTGACACCTGGCTCCAACTAGGGGGTTCACAAACTCTTTCCACCCTGCACTGTGGATGTTTACATGCTGTGTTCAATAAAACCATGCAAACATAATTTTTTTGTGTGGTATAAGTTGAAGCAGACTGTGTTTATCTATTGTTGTGAGTTTGATGAAGATCAGAACATTTAATGACCAATTTATGCAGAAACCCAAGAAATCCCAAAGGATTCACATACTTTTTCATCCGACTATATATTTTTTTCCCTCGCAGACATTGATTCATATCAAACCGTTCCTGTTTTATGTTGATGAGGAATCTCGATTGTCTTTAGTTGCTTGAATGATGAGAATGTATTACTTTCTTCAAAGTCTCAATTTGACAAAGTAACTGCTTTAAAATGATTTGGTAAAGAAGTTAGGTCATGACTAACAGAGGCACAGCTCAAACACTGCTGCTCTGCGTGACGTGGTTCAAAAATGGAAATCAGCCAATGTAGCTTGTTGAGCATAAACTGGTTCATGAAGGTGTTCATGTTTAAGTCTGTGCACGCCATCCTGCTGATCAGGGAGATGGGTTCTGTGTTCCTGAGATGAACATAAATTGGTGCAAACTATCAACCTCAAAAGTGAAGATGCTAAAGCCGGTTTAGCAATTCAAAAAATAAAAAGCCTGAACATCTCTAACAGAACCATACAACCTGTTTTTATTGATCTTATTTAACAAATTATACATCAACACCGCAGGTTGGGGTAAAAAACAAAATAAACAAATCAGAGCTGTTGTATGTTTTGTTTTTAATCAAGTTTTAAATCTCTAAGCTCCCAACAGCACGTTCGCTTAAATACAGTGAAACACGAGACGCGGCAGGTGACGCAGACATCGCCACGATGAGCTGGAAAAGCTGACGGGGGCTGAAGTGGAAAATGCTTTGGTTCCTCCTGTGTGGGGGAGGGCACCCTCTGAAATCAAAAGAAAAAAATAATGAAATTTAAGGAGAACCTTTAAATCAACATAAAGAAAGAACAGAAATCCACCTGCCACTGAGCTACAGAACGCATCATTCATAAACATCCTTCTTGTCTGCGATGTACTGTACGATGTCCGCTGGAGTCATCAGCTTCTCTGCGTCACCGTCTGGAATCTCAAAACCTGCAGAGGAAAGAAAAACTTGCTTAATCGCGAGGATGAGCTGAACTCCCCGCAACTCGTCTTGTACCCACACGTTTAAACAATCAGATAAATGTACAAACTGTTTCTTATCGACTGAAACATGTAATATATAGCGGGTAAAATAAGTATTGAACACGTCACCATTTTTCTCAGTAAATATATTACTAGAGGTGCTAATGACA
>NW_013953523.1:1889-6522 GCF_001266775.1 Austrofundulus limnaeus
GTTACCGACATCTGGTGAAAATTTCATGTCATTAGTGCCTCTAGTAATATATTTACTGAGAAAAATGTTGACGTGTTCAATACTTATTTTACCTGCTGTATTTCTGAATATCTCAAACACGCAAATTCAGTTTACTCACTCGGGACAGTGATTAGCAAATGAGATATTTAATCAATTCAAGACTAAATGTTCCCAGCAGTCTGCACCCTGGCTCTCACCAAACTCATCCTCCATGGCCATTATGATCTCCACCTGGTCCAAACTGTCCAAACCCAGGTCCTTCATGAAGTGTGAGGACGAATCCAGCTGTGGGACACAAACAGAAACTATTAAAACCCAGAAACAAATTCTTTAAATAACTTTGACAGACAAAAACTAGACAACTGTGAGCAGATTTTTGTACATTTTATTTTTCCTTTAAATTGTCACAGGTTCTTTACCTTTTCTGGGTCAATCTTGTCGTAGAGCTTCAGTACATACAGGACGCGGTCTGTGATGATTTCTAAAGTGAGGGGGGGCATACCACTATACTGTCGGCACAAACCGCCCACTGCGGGGATCTACACAGGACCAAGAGAGAAAAGAGAAGGAAGAGGTAAGGTGGGAGAGTTAACTGTGGAAAAACCTAATTTATAAGATATAGCTGACAGTTGTAGGTCCAGGAGTCTTCATGGTCCACTATCCTGTATATTTTAGTGGCTTCTCAGCTCAAACATGCCTTGTTTGAATAAATTGGGGATTAGCAGGTTTCTGTAGAACTTGAAGAGGTGATTCAGTCACTGAATCTGGTGTGTTGGGAGCAGGGAAACGGCCCTCTGGGACCTGGGTTGAACAGCCCTGATGTGGGCTAACAAGAGCTACGACACAAGAAGGGATGAGTGGGACTTCCATCGACACAAGCACAGGTTAAATACGGTAGTTTCATATGAATTAATTTAAACAAGAATGCTTTAAATTTCAACACCTCATTTTCAACTCGATTAGCGACCCACTGAAACACTCAAATGTGATTAGTTTTCGTTTGATACATAAACACCACTGTCATGCTCTCAAAATCAAGTTAGAGATTTATACTGGGATAGGAAAACAGGTATTTGTTAAGTGTTTTTAAATGATATACAAAAACTAGTAACATAGAGATGTTTAGATAAATGTAAAATGTTTTTTTTAATTAATGTGAATGTTTTAGTATGAACTAAATATTCAACTGAACCAGTGTTTTGAATGCTGTTTATTGCAGATATTAGAGGAAAATGAAAAAAAAAAAGTCCAAATGTAATTTTACCGAGTCAGACATGTTGGTTTAGGACTTTAACTATCTGCAGTGTTTAATGTTAGTAGACTATTATGAAGAACCACGTGACGTGTATCATGAGCAATAAGTATTAATGACATTATCCCCACACTTTATCATTTACACATAACAATTACTACTCTTACATTTTTCTGAGTCATTGTTTAATGTTTTATCAGATTTGATTGTGTATAATTACACCTTAAATGAAGTGCTCCAGCAGGCAAGAAAGTCAAGTACAACAACACTGAACTTTGCTAACAAGTTAGCTTCCTCTGCTAACTCACTAGCAAGAGACAATAACGAAAAATACAGCGTGAAGCCATAAAAAATAAGGGTTCAAACCGCTTCATTATTTCAAGGCTGACTTTCGTAATAAAAATAATTTACGCCAGTTAAAACAGACGTCTGCACGGCCGGGTGAACCTGCAGCGGACTCAAAGACATCGGGTAGGTCACAGCTGCGACCACCAGGCCACGTCTGGTTCGTTGGCGGAGGACTTACCTGGATCTGAGCGGGCCACCGCGTCCTCCGGCTGTTTGCGGCCAAGGACAACGGTTGGCGAATCGTGACTGAAGGTAGAACAGCGGCTCTGACGGCAGGGTTGCCGGAGCAAAGCCGCAGAGAGGGACGGGAAAGCGAGCGGACACACTGCATCAGGACACGGGCCGCCATGTTGCAGGAGAACTCAGTGGTGGATCGGCGGCAAGAAGAGCCAGAGTAATCGAGGAGACGGGCTCGACTGTGCGCATGCGCACAACACAAAGCCGTGGTTTATGTTAGATTTATACAGCTTGCTCGTGCTTTAAAATTATTAATGCACTTTTAAAAACATAGTAAAATTTTTGCTTTTTTAATATTATGTTATTTGAAGGGGATGTTACAGATGTCCCGAGGAGCCAAAATTCAGTCCAGGCAGTATCAATCGATCATCATTCACTGAACATGAAATATGGCAGAATCCTAAAAATAAATAATAATTGAAAATGAAGAGTGCGTGCATAAAAATTTGCAAAATTAAAACAATTCAAGCCCCACATACACAATGTTTTTTTTTTATCATTGTTATCATTTTAATCCTCAGGGTTTCTCTTATTTTCTAAAACCAGATGATGTTGACGTCACCTCCGGTCCTGCGCAGAATACAGAAAGTGGCTGCTAGCTTCTTCAGATGTTATTGTCAAATAATTACGGTTAAATTTAATATTTATCGACCTAATAACCATGGAGCTGTCTGAAATACTGTATAACAAAGCGGAATATATCGAGACGGTAATAAATCTAATATTCTTTTGGCTGGAATAATGTTTGTGTTTAACTCGCAGCTGAAGCTGCAACAAGAACAGGGCGTTGGACTGGGCTCATTCATTGAAATAAGCTAAGATGAACAATAAAAATAAAAAAACACCTGTTACATAAATACTAATTATTGTACTCGTTTTATTACAGGCGTCTGGTAACAAAGTGAGCAGGCAGTCGGTGTTGTGTGGGAGCCAGAACATCGTTCTTAATGGCAAAGTAAGACAACAGCTAAATAGTGCATTAAAGTTAATCCACACCTGTYTTGCTGATTCCTGTTTTCTCCCTCAGACTATTGTTATGAACGACTGCATCATCAGAGGAGATCTGGCCAACGTCAGAGTGGGGAGACACTGTGTTGTGAAGAGTCGGAGTGTAATTAGACCACCTTTCAAAAAGTTCAGCAAAGGGTAAAATGCTTTTATTCAATTTTACACTCTTTATATTTAAGCCTGAGTCACTCTGAGAAACTGATCCATGTTTTAGAACTGACTGATGATGATGTATTTATTCTAGAAGAGATCATTAGTTTGCAGATGTGCCTGTGACATGCCTATCCTTCAAATACAAAAAGTCAAAGATATCTTCATATTTAGGAAAGTTGTCATAAAACACGATTCAACCCATTTTGTTACATAACTGGCATATTTTCCTTTGAATTTGACTCATCTAAAGCGAAACAGGAAGTGACATCAAAGGGGAACTTTTTAAGAAAGAAAGCTCCCTGGTCTTTGTTTATTAAAATAATATTTGAACTCTGACTCTACTTCATCCCTCTCTTATAGGGACTACAATAATCTAAAGAAACATCAGAAAATTCCCTGCTGTCTGTGTTAGTCGTTGTAGCAACGCTCTGTTTACATGCAGACATTCCCCTTTGACATCACTTCCTGTTATTTCACATTCAAATATCTCAACAACTGTTCATCTCAGTGCTGTGAAATGTCTTTTGCAATATGTTATCCATGTTTTCTTTCCAAAAGTGCGATCACATTTATCACAAAAATTTGATGTCACAGGCACTTTAACCCTTTAGTTATTATCCCATGTGTCAAATTAAGATACAAGCTTGTCTCCCCACCCCCCACCCCCCTGTTTTCCTTCAGAGTGGCTTTTTTCCCACTGCACATCGGAGACCACGTCTTCATCGAGGAGGACTGTGTGGTGAACGCAGCACAAATTGGTTCCTACGTCCACATTGGCAAGAACTGTGTCATCGTGAGTAAAACAGGATAGGATAAAATACAACACGTTCCATTGTTTCTCACTGGAAGTTTGCTTTGGACTCTGTGCTGAAAGCATTCACAAAGAAGTTTATGAACAGCCAAAAATGTTCTATGAACATCTCCTCCAGCAGCAGGTTTTATAAATGATCTCTGGTCACATGTTTGTCATGCTGAAACTGAGCTGGAAACAATAGAACACATTGTGGAGCATTTACTGAAAGTTTAGGTGAAGTTTTGTCCGAAGCATTTTTTTTTTCCCCAAGAGTCCTAAACGAAAGTGATTGAGGCCAAGTCCAAGGAAGGGAACATAATTTTCTCTAGCAAAATCAGCAAAGTGGGAAAATGTTTCAGATTGCAAACAAGCCCAGCCGTGAAGACCTACATTTTTATTTCTTTGCTCTGTTATTGTCCTGACATGTGTGGTAAGTTAGTTGTTTTGCTTTCAGCAAGACAGCACGTGGTGTTAAAAACAGATAGTCATTCAAAATTGTAAGAGATTTGTTCAAGACTTACACATTTTTTGAGAAAAAAATATTATGAATTAATACAACATACTCTGTTTTTTCAGGGTTGTGTAAAATAAATGTACTGACTCTTACATTTGAGCCAAATCAGTTTTACTTCAATGCTGAGAGCAAATCTTTATAATTTAAATCAGGAGTGTCCAGTCCTGGGGTCGGATTTATAAAACTGGCGTACGCACAATTTGAGCCCAGAAATGTGCGTACGCCACTTTTTACGCCAAGGTTGTGATTTATAAAATCCAAACTTGACGTGAAAATGTGCGGTGCCTCACGCCAGCTCTGACCCATG
>NW_013953523.1:7522-73034 GCF_001266775.1 Austrofundulus limnaeus
GCCGTATGTTCACTTTTAGTATGGTTTCCACGCAATCCTTTATAAATGAGACCCCTGGTCTTGCATGTTTTAAAGGTTTCTCTGCTCCAGCACATGTGATTTGAATAAACTGGTGACTTCTGCAGAACTTGAAGAGGTAATTTTCTGTGAATCAGGTGTGTTGGAGCAGAAAAACAAGTCAAACATCGAGGACAGAGACCCTCCAGAACCAGGACTGGATGCCTCTGGTTTAAATGAAGTTTCTGTGAAAGGACAGAGTCTGTCCTCTATGAAAGCGTTTGATTCTCCTGATGGATTCTGACACACAGGGTCGTCGGTGTGTGCTCAAAGACTGCTGCAAGATCTTAGACAACACTGTGCTTCCACCTGAGACAGTAGTGCCACCTTTCACAGTCTTCTCCGGATGTCCAGGTCAGGACACACACACACACACACACACACACACGCACACACAAATGAGGACCTTTCTGACTGCTCTGTGTTGTTTGTAACTTTTGTCTCTCTGTCAGGTTTGTTTTCAGGAGAGCTGCCTGAGTGCACACAGGACCTGATGATTGACGTGACCAAGAGCTACTACCAGAAGTTTCTGCCCCTCAGTCAGATCTGAGTCACYCTCCTGAACCCTGACCCAGCTCCCGTCTAGTCAAATGCTTCATTTGGACTGTGATGAAAAATCATTTTGTTTTTGACTAACGAAGTGAAAACACACAGGAAATAAAGTGACAGCTCGAACGGTTGCAGCTCAGCTTTTGAATCTAAAAGTCTTTTCAAACATTATATCATTTGTTTATTTCTGACCTTTTAGCTCTTAAGCTGCAGTCCCAGGTGAAGATAAAAAAGGTGGAGGAGCAAAAAAAAGATGCTTAAACACTTTTGGACCGAACGAGTAGCAACAAATTCTTCAGCAGTAATTTCTGTACATGTTTTACACCTGCTGAAGAATTAAATGTAGTTTTGTTTTAAAATGTTMGGCTTTTTCACTAATTGTATCTGARTATATAAGTATTTAATTTGTTGCAGATTGTTTTCAAGCTTCTGTTAATGGGATGATGTTGCAGTACAGATGCTGATATTAAAAGAATATTAATGAACAAAAATGGATTAAAATTGTCTCATGAATCACAAGGATTTCTGCTGGATTATATTTACATTTTGTAAATATTTATATTTTGGAAGCATTGGATCAAATGCAGTTTTATTTTGCTTTCACTTTGTGTTTAAACTATGCAGAAGATAAACAAGATGCAGAATTCAAACTATGCAGAAGATAAACAAGATGCAGAATTCAAGTGTTTGTGCAAGATTTGTTAAGATATACTTACAGATGTTTACTGGTCTGATTAACTGATATCAGAACTTTCAGACCTCAAAAAAGTTTTTTTTTTTTTTGGCAAATTTCCTTGTGGAATTCCTAAATGCCCATTATCTTTAATAATAGGAAAAAGTCTGGAAACACAAATGTTGTTCCAGCCCTGGAAAATACTAAACAAATGTGATGCGTAAATAATGCACAGGAACAGTTATACAGTCCTCTGACGCCCACTAGTGGTTAACGAGAATACAGACGAAAAAAAGACCAAACTTTGCACTTTTTTTTCTTCCCAAAAACACACTAAACAGATTGGTTTTAACGACCATAAATTCTTTAGATCAACAGTTTTTCTAACCAACTAAAAGTTTAAAAAACACCAAAATGGAGTAGTTATTGTTTGGACCTTAAACGAAATTATCCCAAAAAAAAATTAAACTGGACTCATTGACTTCCAACTCAACGGTTTTATTTATTTTACAATGTGAACCACATACATTATACCAACAATCAGTTGTTAAGGATATAGATTAGCCATTTYTTGTTTTGTTTGACAAAGTAGACTGAAGAAACGGCCGGTGGTACGTTGGCTCCAGAGACACGTGGCAAGAGTCGGCCTTATTGAAATCCTGTCGAACGCCGTGGCTGGCTGAGGGATGACAAAACAAACAAACAAAAACAAAAGTGCCACCTTTTCTGTAACCACACTAACACCAGTGGGGGACAATGGCTGCAGACTGGACAGGAGTTAGGACAGAGACGGTTCGTCCTGTTGGACAACTTTGTAATCAAACATCAAGATTCTGATTTCTGCATGTGATCGGAGCACATCCTCACTTTAAATAACTAAACAAAGCTGCTCCAAGTCTTTCTTTTATGCAAAGACAATTGAAAAAGCATCCACTTGTTTTTTTTTTTCCATTCATTTTCCTGCGTTGTTTTTGTATCGAGTGAACTGAAACGTTACTTTTTTTTTCTTTGCAGAAACATTGAATCATTCCGTTGGATTTTTCACTTTACTCACAATGACTAGTTTATCTCGTCTCATTGTGTTTCTCTGGGTGCAGAGCTACATTCTGAATTACTGACAAATCTCTACTTCTGTTTTGTGAACATGAGATTAAAAATGGAAAGTTTGAAATTAGAGACCAAACTGTAACAGCAGGGCAAAGCTGGCAAGCTTTACACAACTAAAGATAAAACTTTAGACAACAAAAATAATGTTAACTGGCACAGGCAGATCAACAAATGGGGGGAAAAATAAGAGACATTAACAAACCATGGGCTTTAACAGAGAACTTACTACTGCATGTGTTATTGGAATTATTACTATAATTGTTTTTTGTATTTATCTAAACTCAAGGAATTGGTTTTAAATCCTTTACCATCATCTGTTTCCTTCTAATAAACTTTGAAAGACACAAAAAGAAAAATTCATCTGAGATCAGTCCAACTAATCTGTGCCAAATATGCCCAAATTTACATATTTATTGTGGCAGTGTCTTCAACACTAATAAATTAAATATGTTCCCAAAAATCAACGTTCTGCACCAAAATAATGAAGTTTTACTCAATATAAACACACACACATGTCCCTTTCACATTAAACTTTGAGATTATCTTGTGTGCTGGGTGGGCAGGTTTGGCCAATACATTTATTTTTTCTTCCCAGCACTGATTCCCCAATAAATTATATAATCTGTCTGAATAAAATTAATTCAAAGGACTGAATTTCAAAGGAGCACAACGTAACAAAGAAAAAAATGCTCCACGGCTTTGACCAAATGTTATTAAACAGTTACTGAAAAGTGTTTTTCTTTTTTTGTTGTTTTACTTTCTTCTAAAAGCACCTAAATACAAGCGGGCCTCGTTCAGGGCCGGACGAGCCGAATACGATGGAAGAGCCGATTTGTTTGCATGAAGTTAAAGGTGAAAAGCTAAGTGCAAGAAGAAAAGAAAAAAAAACTTATTGCAACTCATCAGAATCGTCGCACGACCACGTAAAAGCAGCAGCTGCTTTCATAAGACGGAGGGAGAGGGGGGCGTCACAGTCAGCGAGTGGATTGGTTGAGTGAARGTACACACAAAAACTCCTGAAACAACAACAAAAAGAAAGAAAAGCAAAGGATGCTCGGACTTGTCCTGCTGCACGGAGGCAACCTGCCTAGAAGTTTAACACTGGTGGGTGAATACAACAAAAAGATAAAAGAAGCTGAGTGGTGCGCAGACAATTTGTCTGAGTTCCTGGTGGTTGTCGGTGCKGTCCACCCAGCAGACAGATGTGTAACGGGTCACACCTGGCTCTTGGCGCCGGGTGAATCAGCTCCACCTCTCAGAGCTGCGAGGATGAAGTAACGGCAAACAAAACAGGTTTGTCTTATGAAGGGCCGAGTCTTTGACAAAGATGGGTCCAACGTTTGGCGAACAAAACTCCATCTGCTGCGGGAAGCTGCTTGATCATGGCCCTAACTTCCTTATTAAGGTGGCAGGTGAGGATGAGTGAGGTCCAGGGAGAGGAAGGGCACCGATGAGTCACACAGTGAAAACATCTGTGTCGTCCCCTTTTTGCATCGTGGAGGTCGGAGAAATGCACAATGTCGTCCAAACCTTCCACTATCTCTCACGCGCGCGCACACACACACTTCTGATTGTAGATTGTACGTCTAGTGTTAGGAAAGGACAAAGAAAAGAATCCATGACTTTATCTTCAGCCCGTGRGCCTGAAAGTCTGTCTGAACACCCTCCTCCCGGCCTCCACTCTGAAGACCCCCCCACCCCCCCACATCAGATCATCCGGTTGCGTTTGTGCGTGGGGGAGTCCGTGATGACATCAGTACATTGGGTGGAGTTACGTTTCCTGGTCCCTCCCCCTCCGGCGGAGGCYGAGCCTGTGGGGTCCAGATGTCGCGCCATCTCCTCTGAGATGAAAGTGTTCAGGTCGACATCTTGGAGCCCGTTGCGCCTGCTGCGGCACACCGGCCCGGAGCCGGAGGAACTTCCTCCGCCCGTGTTGCTGCCGCCGCCGCTCACATGTGTGGGAGAGCTGGGAGGGCCGGAGCGCACACTGATGCTCGCCATTGCGCCACTCAGACCTGAGGAGGGACAAACAGATCAGCTGAGTAAACCATTTCATACAAGGTTATGAAACAGATTTATTAATGAGTTTTGATAAATTATTTTTATTTGCGTTTAGTCGACATAAATCTAAGGCTTTTACATGAGCCCAGCTCCAGTTTAGCCCTTTAACATTCTGCTATTTTTAGCTTTTTTTCATCTAATTAACATAAAAAACACGAACAAACAAATGTGAATACACAAAATACAACCATTTTTAATGTTTTGGTTTAGAACAAGCATATGTACCATTTTAATAATAGAAGAGCAAATGTATTTCAGTTAAGTCTTTTACAAGGAAAGCAAAGATCATCTAAAGCTGGGGTTCTCAAGCCATTTTGGTCTGGGGACCCCTTACAATGGCAAAAAAATTTCCAGGGACCCCATCATAAATCCCATGCTGTTTTAAAAGAATTTATTCTCATTTCAACCCCTAAATGCCATGGGAATATATATTTTATTAAGTTTATTGTGTTTGTTTTAGTAGTTCATTGTTCTCCATGCACTTTTAAAAACAAAAACCAAATTAACATTTTAGTAAAAAATTGAGGATCCCCAAGATACCTCTTGTGGACCCCTGGGGGTCCAGGGACCCCAGTTTGAGAACCTCTGATCTAAAGGACAAAACAAGAAAATGAAAATTGCACTGGTTGAGGCTGAGTCTTCCTCAAGACATCAGGTAAGAGGTAAAAATGAAAAAATGCAAAACACGTAAACAAAGCTTTACCTCATGTCAAGAAAAGGACTGAATCAGAGGAAAACTTGTTTCAAACTTTTTTTTCCAAACAGAAAAAGCGTGCATTCAGGATTAGTTCAAAACATGTGCTTATAGCAACTTAAAGAACCCCAGAAAGAAAACAGAGKAGGAAACAAAGCAAGAAAACTAAGAATAATTCCTCTTCAACTTGAGATTTTTAAGGTACCATCTTTTCTTGATAAAACACAAAATAACTTTGTCTTACCTGAGTGTTTGATGTTTTAACATMTATTTACTAAATAATCCCTACATACAGCGGTTAAAATAAGTATTGAACACGTCACCATTTTTCTCAGTAAATATATTACTAGAGGTGCTAATGACATGAAATTTTTATCAGATGTCGGTAACAACCCAAGTGATCCATACATACAAAGAAATCAAAATAAACGTACAGAAATGAAGTTATTTGTAATAATGTGGAATGGCACAGGGAAAAAGTATTGAACACACTTACTGAAATTTATCTAATACTTTGTACAAAAGCCTTTGTTGTCAATGACAGCTTCAAGACACCTCCTGTATGGAGAAACTAGTGGCATGCATTGCTCAGGTGTGATTTTGGCCCATTCTTCCACAAACAGTCTTCAAATCTTGAAGGTTTCMTGGACCTCTTCTATGAACTCTGATCTTTAGTTCTTTCCATAGATTTTCTGTTGGATTCAGGTCAGGTGATTGGCTGGGCCATTCCAGCAGCTTTAGTTTCTTTCTCTGAAACCAACTGAGAGTTTCCTTGGCTTTGTGTTTGGGGTCATTGTCTTGCTGAAATGTCCAGCCARGTTTCATCTTCATCATCCTGGTAGATGGAAGCAGATTTTTATCAAGAATGTCTCTGTACATTTTTCCATTCATCCTTCCTTCAATTATTTGAAGTTTGCCAGTATCATACGCTGAAAAACAGCCCCACACCATGATGTTCCCCCCTCCAAACTTCACTGTTGGTATGGTGTTTTTGGGCTGATGTGCAGTGCCATTTGACCTCCAAACATGATGTGTATTCTGGCATCCAAACAGTTCAGTTTTGGTCTCATCTGACCAGACTATATTCTCCCAGTATTACACAGGCTTGTCTAAATGTTGTGCAGCAAACTTTAAAGGAGCTTCAKCACGCTCTTTCTTCAGCAGTGGAGTCTTGCGTGGTGAGCGTGCATACAGGCCATGGTGGTTCAGTGCATTACTTGTTGTTTTCTTTGAAACAAACGTACCTGCTAATTCCAGGTCTMTCTGAAGCTCTCCACAAGTGGTCCTTGGCTCTTGGACAACTCCTCTGATAATTCTTTTCACTCCTCTGTCAGAAATCTTGTGAGGAGCACCTGGTCGTGGTCGGTTTATGGTGAAATAATGTTCTTTCCACTTCTGAATTATGGCCCCAACAGTGCTCACTGGAACCTTCAGAAGTTTAGACATTCTTCTGTAACCGATGCCATCATTATGCTTTGCAACAATAAGYTTGTGAAGGTCTTGAGAGAGCTCTTTACTTTTACCCATCATTAGATGGTTCTTGTGTGATACCTGGTCATCATCTGGGACTGAACCAGCTGATATTAACTTGCACTGAGAAGGGGCAGGCTTGCTTTCTAATTACTGAGAGAGTTCAGCTGGTGTCTTGGCTTTCCATGCCTTTTTACACCTCCCTTTCTTCATGTGTTCAATACTTTTTCCCTGTGCCATTCCACATGATTACAAATAACTTCATTTCTGGACATTTATGGTTTGATTTCTTTGTATGTATGGATCACTTGGGTTGTCACCAACATCTGGTGAAAATTTCATGTCATTAGCACCTCTAGTAATATATTTACTGAGAAAAATGTTGACGTGTTCAATACTTATTTTACCCGCTGTACAAACATCACCTGTGAAAGATAAGACACACCTAAACAACCTGTTCTGTAAATAAAGCCTCAAAATACCCAACCTTATTCTCAGAAGCAGCTTTGATATTACTTTGCACAACAGAAAAATCACCCTTATTGTACTGGATCAGAAATGCATTTATCAAATGAAAATATTTATTTCTTTTAATGTAATCCATAATCTTCTTCATTGGCTAAAACTGGCACGCCCAAATAACTTATCTCTGAGCCACATGAGGCGGAGGTACGGGATAAAGGATGAGCGTCTACAAAAACAGAGTCACCTGATCACACGATACACCACACTGAGTTTAAACCTGGACTTCTGTGGTAGTCAAAAACAGAACTAGATTTATCTACCTAAGACTCCTGATCGATTCTTTGACCAATCATCTGTCACCAAATATCAGTAACCTTTAGAATAAGCTCAGGATCCATGGTGGTGCAGCCTGAGATCTTTCTGTGTGGAGTTTGTGTGTTCTCACTGTGCATGTGTGGGTTTTCTCCAGATACTCCAGTTTCCTCCCACAGACCAAACACACACATTAGCTTCACTGGTAACTCTAAACTGTCCTTGGATGCAATTTTGTCCATATGATGAAGGTGTCCTGCATGTACCCCGCCTCTCACACAGTAACTGCTGGACATGGCCACCAGCGATCCCCACACAGGTAGAGAACATGGATGGACTGATAGAATAAGCTTGACCACAGCAAATATTTGAGGCAGTAGTGGTTTTTTTTTTCACAAAGACCAGTAGTAACACCATTTTGTGTCCCACACTCCACCTCCCACATACAAACAGATCTCCAGCACATTGCAGTGAGTCAAGCAAAGACTTGACTTTCCTTACCGTGAAGTGCTATGGCCTCCCTGAAGGGCTGAAGGTCTGTTTCCACAGATGAGCCCGTCTCAGCTGGTGAATTAGCTCGACTGGGGGCCACCATGGCCAACCGAGAGCTGGTCCTGCTACTTCTGTGTGGTGGRGCTTTGCCGCACAGGAAGCTGATCAGATCCTCCCTACGAATGGTTCTTCTGCGCTTTTTCACCCAGGCCAACATGTCCTGCAATCAAATCAGGTGTTCGATTAAACACAGAGAAACTCTTAAACTCACCACCTGCTGTTGTGCAAACATAGCGTTTTTCTGAAAGCACATGTTGCCTGCATGACAAACAAACACGACCAGGTGCCACAAACGAAGCAAGTACAAGACACACCTTGTTTCGGCGTTGGTGACCTATCTGGATCCCTCGATCAAAACTTCTCTGATGGGCCTCCACACTCTCTGAAGAAAATATCAAAAACATTTGTCAGCCACAATAAAGTTACTAAACAGCTAACGGCCCACCTAAAGACCAGCACGGCAAATTAGCCTTGGCTATAAATGTTTTAGCGCACGGCACATTCAAACAACCAATAAAGGAAATGGATGCAGTATGTTCTGTGCACGCTCAGAGCAGAGCAGCAAATGTACAAACTGCACTTAAGTCCAGCGCTGATTGCTGCGAGGAGGGTGATATATGAGGTAGTTTGTTTCAGCTGCAGCTTGAATTCTGAGAGCCAGAGTATCATAAAGATAAAWATCTACGTAAGGCTGCAGAGTCTCCAGACACACATGGCCCTATAGGAGGTCATTTAGCTCCAATTATCCTATATTAAACATCTTATTGTTCCATATTTTCCTAACAGAGCACTTCGCTCTCAGACTGCAGGTGTACTTGTGGTTCCTGGAGTTTCTAAAAGTAGAATGGGAGGCAGAGCTTTCAGTTATCAAGCTCCTCTCTTGTGGAACCAACTTCCAGTTAATGTCAATGAGACCGACACTCTGTCTACTTTTAAGATTTGACTGAAGACTTTCCTTTTTGATAAATCTTATAATTAAGAGTTGTTTTCCTGAGTTATTCTTTAGTCCTGCTGTTATAGGTTTAAGACTGCTGGAGCACAAACTGACCCAATATCCTCACTCTGCCGCTGTTTTTAYGTCTCTCTTCTCTACATGTTTGTTGTAATTATTTCTATCAACATCATATCTTCCATATTTTCCATAACACTCTCTTCTAGAGGAAAATACATCTGGACCAGCCCTTCTGTGTCTCTTTCCTGTCCCSCAAACCCAGCCTGACTGAGGCAGATGGCCGGCCGTCCTGAGCCTGGTTCTGCTGCAGATTTCTTCCAGTTAAAATTATGTTTTTCCTTTCCACTGTTGTTCAGGATTGGAGACTATGACAAAACGATTCAACGCAATTTGCTGTCTTTTTTCGATTGTTTTCTCTACAGTGCCCTGAGACGATGATTATTTTGACTTGGTGCWATAWAAATAAACTGAAMTGAATTTAATTGACGGTAAATGTTCTGAACTTGTGTAGTGCTTTATCAAGTTCCTACAGACTCCAAAACATGTCACACTACAGTCATTCACCCATTCATACGCACTGATGATGGTAAGCTACACTGTATTAGATGAACCGAATTAGATGTACAGTACACTACTACTTTAGATCCTCCCTATTAACAAGCTATTTTTTTTCTAATGCATCTGTGATTGTTACTGTTTATTTAAAAACAACAAKAAAAAAAACTATTGGCACTTATTTATCCTCTTTTACACCGCGCCCCTTATGAGGTACATACCATATAACTAAGGCATATCGCTATAATCAATTTTCAGCACTAGTGTGAAACAATTCAAAAGCACAAGGGCAAAATGAAGCAGGATGGTTACCTTTGTAAAGGTTTGTTACTGCTGTAGCAGCGTTCTGAAATGGGACCCACAGTGACAGGCCCTGCTGGTGGCATACCCTGTCTGTGGGGGAGAAAAAGAAATATATTTAGTTTTATTCAGTAGGGAAAAAAACACAGCCTGCTCCTGTAGTACAGACACTACCAGAGCACAGCAATGGGGTTTAAGTGCATTACATTTTGAAACGCCATTTTGTCTCGGTTCTATTACTGCAAAGAGAGAGGGTGGCATAAAAATAACTATCAGCAAGCACTAGATGGCCAACTTGGCTCTGCAGACTTCAGCGAGAAAAGCACCGAACTTAACTGCACCCCCCAAAAAAACAACAGAACATACAAGCCGAGATTATCAGCCTGTGTGGACGGGGAAAACTGGACTACGACCAAAGCAAAAACAAGACTAGAGACGCAGATATTTCAATATCCTCGCCATCTTGTGATAACCTTTGTAAAAAAAAAGTTCCTTACAGGCGCTTACAATCAGCTGCAAAACTTGTGATTATTTAGGATTATACTTTTTAATGACACTTTTAAAACKCTTGGAACTTGATGGTAAAACTGACAGCACATGAGGCACTGTCAGCTGGGAATGTGGCGTAGCTAACTGTTGTTACCAACGCCATTTTGTAACTAGTTTGCTAAGATTACGTTAGCCCCGGACCCAACTTGCCGTCATATGTTGAAAAAGAAAAGTATTCAGTGTGACTTGTTGCTGAGGTTTTCTGGGGCTATAATCACTTAGCTGTCCCGTCAAAATTAGTGTAGTTCCCCCCTCATCTCTCTGCATTAAAGCCAAGACAGATGAATTTATCAGGGAAAAGTCAGCTGAGAACGATGCGTTCCAGGTGTTCTGCCGAAAAAAACAGCCCTGTTCTGCAAAGAGCTTTTCAAATCAATTTTAATCTAAAACAAATTGGYTAAGAGTCAAACATGGCAAACAGTTTGGAGATTTCTTTACACTACTATTAGAAAAACATTCTGTAATATTTATTTTGTTTTTAAATAAAAACTAAGTGCTAAGCTTTTTTTGCAGCAGGGTGTTCGTTTTTCGGCACAACACCGATACCGGCAAGCTAGCTGGCTAAACWAGCTAGCTAGCGCCGAGCCAAAGCTAATGTAAATTCACACAGTATACTGTAGATACGTAGCCAGAATGCTAACAAACTAGCCAGTGCCACAAAGGTAAATTAATGTGTTGTTGGACAAACGAGACAGAGAGAACTGCTTTCCACCTTTGTATAACTGTGCCACAGCGGTGGCGGAGTTCTGGAAAAGATGCCAGAGTTTATCCTGATCGTTGTCCGGCTCCTCTTCGCCTGGCTCCATCTGCTCCGCTTCGGCCAAACACTGCCGCTCCCATTTTGAGAACCAGTGCTCCGGTCCGTGTTCCTGTATTTCCGAGTCTCCGTCTTCCTTCTTATCCTCCATTTAATGCGCCAAAAACTCGAAGGAAATTCACTTCTATTATCCGAATTGTGTTTATATTTACACCTTATTCAGAGTTATATACGTAGAGCCATAAATACTGTTATATTTTCAGCTTTTTCGTTATACCAATACTGCGTCGCTACCTCTCCCGACCGCCAGAGAAGATAAGCCTYGCTAACTATTTCGTGCTAGTTGCCGACGTCGGAATATATACAAGGCAGACTATCGTGTATATACTTAATCCCACCCTTCAATATAGACACCAACAGCGATTGGTCACATTAACAGTGTAGGCGGGTCTTAGATCGTTACTCGGTGCGTAATTGGTTCACAGACACGTCCATCTTAGAGCTGACAAAAAAGGACTCTTGTCTTAAAAAGCTCAAAAGTTTTAGTTTTGTTGCGAAGTCGCGAAATATATTATAACATAACACATGTTTATTTTTAAAGCAAATATATGTGTTTAATATACTATATTATAAAAATTAATTACATTATTTAAATAAATAAACATGGAAAAAAAGTTTGTTGCTCAAATGTTCTACGAATTTTTTGTTGCTTTTTTTTTTTTCAAACCACCTGACTAAAAATGCATGGTTTATTAAACAAGTGTTGCTGGACAGAATGGTCTCCTAGCCTACATAGTGATGGATGGGAAAAGCGTTTTGGTTGAAATAATAATAATAATACTGGCAGGATATAATTCAGGTAATATGGCCATAGGCTACTATGATCTAGTGTCCTTCCACAGAGTTCTGCAATCTTTGAAATCAGCAGAGCCATGTGCCCCTAAAATGTGTCTGACTGTCAGGAGCCCCAAACACACTGTGATTATCAKCTGGTGGCCTGTGGGCCACTTTAAGTTTGTTGGAAAGCTGCTTTTCTGGTCATTGGGGGTGACATTATAAATTTAAAACTAAATAATGAATTTTAACATTTACTGATATTTTGACATTTTACAGAAGAGAAGAGAAGAGAAGAGAAGAACAAAGAAAGTTGGTATGGATATTAAGAAAGCATAAGAAGGAATATTATACTGATTTATTAGATAAAAGTAAAAGTGATATGAAAGAAACATGGTGACTAATGAATAGTGTTCTGAAAAGTCATGAATTAAATTCAGGTATTTCACAATATTTTGTAAAGGATGGAAATGAAGTACATGATCAGAATGAAATTGCAAATGGATTTTAATCATTATTTTGTTAATGTTGGCCTAAGTCTTGCAGATAAAATACCAAAAGTAGAAAAAAATATGAGTCATACAGTTACGGGTTGTTTTCTTGATGGAACTGACKAAGAAGAAATAATGAATATTGTAAAAAAAAATCTTGCAGATAAAAGATCAAAGGATTGTGTGGACATGGACATGATGTTTGTCAAGGAAATAATGGGTTATGTTACTGAACCATTTACATATACAGTACATGTAATTTATCTTTTTCAACCGGTGTATTTCCAGACAACATGAAAATAGCTAAGGTAGTCCCTCTTTATAAGAATGGTGAGAAATGTATGTTTAACAATTACAGACTAATATCCTTGTTACCACAGTTTTCAAAGATTTTGGAGAAATTGTTTGTGAACAGATTAGATAAATTTATTGCTAAACAAAACATTCTAAGTAGCAGTCCGTTTGGGTTTAGAGCTAATAATTCAATATCAATGGCACTCATGGAACTGATGGAACAAATAAACAGTACTGTGTAGTGTTTTTGTGGACTTAAAAAAGACTGACATCATTGACCACAGTATTCATCTTGAAAAGCTAAATAAATATAGAGGTCCAGCAGTACAGTGGGTATCTAGCTATTTGTACAACTAAATCATGTAAGATATGAACTCACATGTGGAGTTCCACAGGGTTCTGTACTTGGACCAAAGTTGTTTATTTAAATGATTTGGTTAAAGTGTCAGGGTTGTTTAAATGTGTTTTATTTGCAGTTGACACTGCACTGACCTGGTTTAAACTTAATAGATTACCATTAAACTTGGATACAACTAATTATTTGATATTTAGTAATAAAAAGAGAACTGGTGAGGTTCCATTCAGAACTGATGGTTTTGAGATACTGCATGTAGAGTGAGTGAGGTGACAGGTGAAGTTTTTGGATGTCATTATTGATGAAAATCTGACATGGAAATCCCATTTAAAAAGCCAAATCCATTGCAGTATTGTACTAAGTAAAGGACTTATTTAATGATAAAGCACTGTTTGTATTGTACAGTATAATGCAATAATTGTTCCACACTTGATTTACTGTGTTGAAGTCTGGGTAATGTGTGTAAAACAATCACAAATCCTATTTTTATTTTACAGAAAAGAGCCATTAGAATCACCCTCGAATATTTTATTTTGTAAATTGAAATTACAAAAAATGTTATGAGTTGGATGATTATATCTTGCAGATAATGTATAATGCTCATAAAAAATTACCTTTAAACATCRAGCTATATTTTGTTAAGAGAGAAAATTTATATAATCTTAAGGGACTTGAGATGTTTATAAATTCAAACAAATTTGAAGGATCTATGCACTTCAGTTCAAGGAATAAGATTGTGGGATAATCTGGAAAGTGATTATAAAAATGTTGATTCAATGTGTTTGTTTAAGAGAATGATAAAAACAAGTTTGTTAAAGAAATATGAAATTGTATAATGTATATCAAAATTTGTTGTTTGAAAAGGAATTGAAGTTTTTATTTTGTGTTGTTTCTTGATTATTATTGCTTGAAATTAATTTTGGAAAAAGGGCAGATATTATATGATTTTTTTTCTTCTTCTGCCTCCTTTCATTTCAAATGTGATTTTTTTTGTTGTGTATAAAATTTTATTTTTTAAATGAAATTAATAAATGAATTAAACTGAACGAAACTAAAGAAAAGAAAAGAGAAGAAAAGACCATACTCGTGTAAAGAAGAAATTCTAGTTTAAATGATTGAAATTGAAAACATTAAACTCTGCAGGCTTTTGTGTGTCCTCTTTGTTCATCCTTCATCTGCCACTTGTTCTGAAGGCCGGTTGTGGGGCAGCAACTTGAGCAGGAAGGACGTGACATCTCTTTTTACTTTTCACTGACCTTCTAAGATTATTATTATCATCATTATCTAATCAAAATGCTTCTCTCCTGTTAGTATCACATATTTTTCAGAAAGAAACTGGCAAGAAAACAAGAAAGCTAAAAGTTGTGTTTATTTTTTTATTTATTTATTTATGTGGGCTGAGAAAGCAAATACAATACCGTTTGTTAGCTTTGGTCTGGATGGATGGATGGATGGATGGATGGATGGATGGATGGATGGATGGACGGATGGATGGATGAATGGATGGACGGATGGATGGATGGATGGATGGATGGATGGATGGATGGATGCCTTGTTAAAGATCTCACTCTTTAACAACAATTACATTCAATGTTTATGGAAACAGGTTTTGTAACAGTGTTTACATCCATGATTATGTTTGCATTGATTGTTTTCAAAGGAAACAACTTCTATAGAGAAACACACAAATTTACTGTCAACTAAGACAAATAACTATTTCAGCTGAAAGTATTGTATTTTTTTCTGTCATCCAAATTTAACAGAACTATTGATTCATTTTATCTCCACAGATTTAAGCTCATACAAATTATTTATAACACTATGTGTCAAGGTTTATTAAGGACTTTCTGCTAGTGAAAATTTACGATTTTGTAATAATAATAATAATAATAATAATAATAATAATAATAATAATAATAATAATAACAAATTCTCATCTCATCTTTCAGTGGCACTCTCCAGCTCCGATGCTTTCCAAGTCCAGAAAAAGATACATGTTCACTCCAACGAGTTCTGGGTTTTTTCCCCAGTGCGACAAGCAAAAAAACAATAATAACAATAATAAATACATCTAAAGAGAAGCATCCTATTTCGATGCCCGAACCACCTCAGCTGATTATTTTTAATGAAAATGTGCAGAGTCTGTACTTTGACCTCTCCCCTTGCTGACTCTTAGTATATTTAGGTGGATAACTGATTGTACTGTTGGTTCAGTGGGTCTTTATCTAAGATTGTATTTATTTTTGTTCATCCTGTGATGAGGTTGGTTTGGCACGCACCAAGTGAAAGTGCTCTACAAATAGTTTGACTCAATGTGTGTGTAGTGCCGCAGTTTGTCCACCAGAGGGCGACATTTAATCAGAATCTGAAGGGCTCTGTTTGAACCAAGACGGACACAAGCCGCTAGCTGTTTCAATGTATTGCTTTAGTTARAAAAATATTTTAGATCAATTTATTAAAAAAAACAATAACTATTTTTAACAAGAAGATCGGAAAGGCCCGAGTTTTCCAAATTTACAGCCCAAAACAAGTTACAGTTTTTATTTCCTACACAGTTTTACTGATTGTGGTAAATATCCAATGTTTTTTTTTTTATTTAAGGCCTTGTGTATATCTGTAATTAAAAATGATACGAAACAAAACTGTCGGTAATGTTTACAATGTCACAATTCGGACGGTTTTAATAATGTCTTCTGTAAACAAGCTGACGCTGTGAGTAATACGGTGATTTTCCCCATCAAATAATGGAAACTACTTTTTTGAGCAAATATAAACTCGGTTGAATAGACTGCAATTAGGCCTACTATTACAGTTTTTCAATCCTAGTCAAGTTTGTCTTCAACTCATTCAAGAAAAAAAATAAACAAAACATGGAAGGCCTTTTTTAATAGCTCTCCGTGAAGACGAAGGTTTAWATTTTAATGTCTTTATCATTTTTATTTATGTAATAAACTTCCTTGTTGTATTATAAAAAAATAAACTGAATTTGCTCCGGTTCTGTGAAGCGAACACCGGGCCCATGTGGGTTAACATGGATGTGAACCTCGCCGGGTTGGGCCTAGATCTCCATGCGGATGTGACATTTCAGAGAAGAGCGCGACCGCCATTTTGAGCTTTCCCTTCCCTCAGACTCAAACACATCACAAACCACAGGAGGAGTGCGGGTCCAGGCCAGGCGTCGTATGACCGGACACATTCCTCATACCTGACGACAGGTTGGTTTCACAATGCGACGGGGCGCCGCGTTTTGTTGTTTGTCTTTTTAGGGTCGGTTCGGGGAGCCGGCGGGGGTGAAATTAGTGGCAACTCTTCGTCTCCGCGAACTTCCAAATTGACGCTAACGTTGGTTGGAAACGGGTTTGAATGGATAGCTTCTTCCTCCGCTCTTCCCCGGTCGTTGGACAATCGGAGGGGCACACGGACTGGGGATATTGCGGGCAAAACTGTTGATTGTGTCCGCAGCAAATGAGCCTTTGTTTTCACCGTTGCCCATTTATTACCGTTTGGCTGCCTAGCGTCAGGTAGCTCCGCGCTAGTTACCAGCGGGTTCCTGAAGAAGGTGCAAGTCGTGCTGCGAGTTCCTGTAATTGCCCCTCGTTTCCCCGGGGTGATTTAGGTCGCTTCAACGGGCTTTCCGTCTCCYGAGCCCTCGGTCCCGTCGTCAGCCAGCGACTCGCACCCACCAAAAGCGCCGAGATTGGGCGAATAGCGAGCAAATACGTCCGCGTTTCTCTGCCCGCTCCCCAGCAGACCTTTCCTCCTCACTCCCCGGCGCTGACACCGGACAAGGCCGAGGTCGTCACAGAGCAGGCCCAGCCGCCGAGGCTTGACCTGTCCGCCCCACCTCTGCATCTCACCACACCTCACCAGCAGTCCAGAGCCCGGTTCCCCGCCGTCGAGCCGAGCCCGGACAAGGTCGAGGGCGACAGAGACAGCAGGGAGCACCGCATCACGACCACCACAGCCGCTGCCAACATGAACCACCACCACACGCAGCAGCAGCAGCAGAAAGCCGGTGAGCAGCAGTTCAGTGAGCCGGAGGACATGGAGATGGAGGGTGAGTAAATGGCTCCACGGAAGGTGAAAGCGACATTTTACATCATGTTTCTTCTAGTTTCACTGCCGTACGACGAATGCATGATATTTAGTTGATACACACTGAGTTCAGGGTTACACAGTAAACAACAAGGCCTCGGGATAGCCGGTTGCATTTCTGCTGATTGTGCGTCCGCTGCAGCATACTTCTGCGGAGCTGACCTCATTTTGCGTTATTAGCAAAGAGCAGAATCCGCAAACTCCGTCCTCTGGTTTGTTTAACAGTGTACGTTTGCCTGCAAGTTTGGGCCGTTTATATTCATAACAGATTAGTCACATAAATCATTCATCTGAAGTGACTAGCGCATTTCCAAATCGTTTAGATTTACTCGCCAAACGATCTTGTGTACTTTTTCCCAATACAATGTCAGATAAAATTCACTCACAGCCACTAAAATCCCCGTCTGTAGTTTGTTGATAAGCTAGATATGTGTAAACACTGCGTGCAATTCGCATTGATCGATCCATGAGTAATGTTGCTTCTCTATATCCTCCCGGTCAAAATAGTCAATTATACGTACAAACTTGCGCTTTGAAATTTAACTTTTCAGTGAAAAAATGTCAAGGAGGTTGAGTGTATTTTTGTGGGGAAAAAACTTTAGCAGGTTTGCAACATTACGCTAGCTCAGTATGTTAGCATRGCGTTTAAGGCCTTCGCTGTAATTGCGGGTGTGCAAACTTAAAGAAATCCGCTGATTGATACATCTTCCGGGTCCTTGTGTGCCTATCAGTAAATGGGAACAAATCGATATTTTCCAAGCGGTTTTGCGTGCGTTGGGTATTTTGCTTTTGTGTGTTTTGTAGACTTGTTAAACGAACTGCACGCAAGTAGCCTAATGGCTAATATCAGCTAGCAAATTAGCTCAAAGGCCCGCTTGGTTTCGTGCATTCGCTACTTAGCATGCTAGTTAGCCGTTGGTCACGGAGGGGGTGTGTGGCGTTTCAAAATGGTGGCTTGTATTTTGCATCGTTGATGCTCGGCTGTAGGGCCTTGGTTGTTAGCTCAATGTCGACTTTTTTTCTATCTTTCCTATTAAATCTAAACTAAGTTATGCAGCGAATTTTTTATGTTCTTCTTTTTCTTCGTTAATTTTAGTATGCTAACTGGCACCACTGATTACAGGTAATGTTGGCTAATAAAGGCCCGCAGATCAATCCGTGGCATCTATGCTTACGGTAAACGCGTTTGCTCGTTTATATTTCTAATAAAGCAACTCTGGACCGCATAACCGACGTTGTTCTTTCTGTCAACTCTACGTATCGACGTTTATTGGGGGTGTTATAAGAACTGTGTGGCCCTGCTGGCAGCCAGTGCTGCGGTAAGCTAAGCTGAGGAGCAGCGCGGGGATTTGCTGCTTCATTGTATGGAGGACCGAAAGGCATGGAGCTCGCCATTTTTAATGATCTGTGTTTTTGTTGCTTCAGTTTGGCGTGAGCTCGGGCCCCTTGAAGTCGTATGGCCTCAGTTTTGCACACACAACACCGACTTGACACCGTTTGTTTTATTATTTTATACAATTGACAAGTTTGAAGTTTGTAGGAGCTCGTGGGGAGCCCCGAGCTCCACTGCGTCATTCAGTCCTGTGGGGTTTTAGCATCTAATTAAACGCACTAATTGGTGTCTCAACAACACGTTTGCATAAATTTAGAGACGCGGGTTTGAAAAGTGTGTAAAGTATTGGAATTTTTTTCCTAATATTCCTACTATTCTTAGGGTTTTAATGAAATTAAAGAAGGGAAATAATAATTTTTTTTGTGATTTTAGACCTTTGTTTATTCAAAAAGGCACGGTTTACTCAAATTCAATTCAAAAGATTGCATCTTTTTTCTTTTCTGTAAAGATGACTGAGAAAAGGGAGAGGCAGAATCTAATATGTTGGCTGTCGTTGACAGTTACCTGTTGGCTTACTTCATTGTTTTCCAACTTAAACTAAAATATGTGCATTGATTGGTTGAAGTTGAACTGTAGGAACTGATATCTAGAACTATAATTAGTAAATATTTTTACAATGACTTTGAATATAATTCTATAAACATTTATGGACAATGTTTAGAATTGAATCATATAGTAATCTTTTAGATTATTTTATTTATCCTATTCTATACTATGTAAACATAGCTCTGTATTATTTTAATTTTTAGTTAATTTGTTTATAACAGGTGCATTCCTCCTTACTTTTGCTTCTGGCTCACCTCGCAGAAGTTCTCCCTCAGTGCTCCAAAACCTTACAAGYACAATGAAAACAAGTTGTCATAAAAAACTGCTCACTTTTTCTGACCACTTATGGCAACACACACACAAACGTTTGTTTCTTGACCCCGTGGGGACCTCCCATTGACTTCCATTCATGTTTTTTAGACTTTATAGCCTAACCCTGACCATATAGTCTAAAATTAACCTCACAGAAACTTACCTGACCCTAAAACTAACCTAAACCTTGGTCCTAAACCTAACCCCACACCTTTAACATGCATTTGGACCTGTGGGGACCTGACATTGGTCCCCACGATTCACTTCGGTCCCCACCTGGCTGCTTTTTTTTTGTAAAAAATACCCCACGTTGTAGGAAAAACCCATCCACACACACACACACAGCTTTTCTGTCCTGACCCAATGCCCTACATAGTTAGATTAAGGTTTAACCATCCCTTCATTCATTTTCACTGTTTCTTGACTACCAATAGACTGGTACTGTCTATTAAAAGCAGCTTTCAGAAAATACAAAACATGATGCTAAGAATTTTATAAACTTCCAGTTTTTTTAAAACAACAATAACAAAAGAAAAGCATGAGATCATAGTAACTTCTAGGACGGCTCATTGTGGTTGAATGCTCCAAACTACACTGTATCTTCTTAGTAACCAGTCCCTGTAACAGGATCAGCTGTGCCCGATAGATTAAAGCACAGCTGCTTTCAACCCATCAAGTACCTTTTTCTTGTTTCTCAGAATAAAGCTAAATATATTATTTCACCCCAGCAGATGTGGCATTTCATAAAAGATCAAGAAAAATTAGATGGCTCTCTAAACCCTTTTTTCCAGTCAAATGAATAATTGTTAGCATTTTCACTAAATGATACTTTTGTAGTCTGACAGGTTTGTGCTATTGTGAATTGTGATGCTTCTTAGAAAAACATTTCCAAGAAGAGCAAAGAGCCCTCCCCTAGCTGCAGTGAATTAAAGAGAAATTATATTCTTTGTTTTAAGAAGAATACAAAGATCTGGGTGATGCAGTAGCTCGGTGGTCAGTGTGGCAGTCTTGTACTCCTGAGGCTGCAGGTTCGAGTCCAGGTTGCATCAGGAAGAGCACCAGGCATAAAACTATTAGCAAATCTTTCATGCAAGTGGTGAACCCTGCAGAAGGGAGCAGCTGGGGAAAAACACACCACCACAAACCAAGCTCTGACTTTTGTGGTTTTCAGTGCTGCATCCATGGGTAGGCACTTAATAGATTTTAGGATGGACTGACAAACAGTGGGCGGGACTAAGTTCAGTTCACTCCAGTCGGTGGTGTAATCCACTTGGGGGAATCAAGGTCAGTTTCTTAAAGGAAGTGATAGGTACTCTTACCTGGCGATTAGTACACACAGCTCAGTGCTGACTGTGTTAGCGTAGCGCACAAACCTGAACAGAGAAGTCTACAAAACTCTCATCAGAGAAGAGATGCAACATGTTGGTGACCTGTCTGATTCATTTCCGTCATTACTCAAACGCCTGTCCTCTGCGGCGTCACGGTCTTCATCACAGGATCGCTGCAGATTGTGCTCGCCCCCTGAAGTCGGGCCTAAAGCCTCTCCGACTCTGTCATTAGTGTGTTTGGATGAATGTGACGAGTTGTCTCATTCGCCTGGGATAATTGTTGTCATCTGCATGCGTCTGTTTTGTTTGAATGATGAGTTTCAGCTTAATCCAAAATTTGATCCATAATTATCTAGCCTCTTGTTGCCCTCTGATTTTTATACACACTCCTTCCCTTTTTGCAGGCTTCACTCGGTACACACACTGTCAGGGAAATGCTTGTTTGGCTGTCTTAGCAGAGCTTTCACGGATGGCTGTAGAAAAGTGGACAGGAAACTCCCATTTTATTGAATATCATTTAGGCACCGCTAGGGTTGGGCATAATCGTATCGTGTGCAATTAATCGTCAGAAAAACATTAATCGATCACTTTTTGGCACTTGATGATTAATACGATTACTGCCATCAGGCAGACTGACTGGAGTTTACTACGGTCAGTCTGCTCGTTGCTCCTGTCCGCTTCAAATATGATAAACATTAAAAATAAAGTTCTGTAATTTATTTATCTATCAACACAATTTAAAATATAATGTATAGCATGAAGTCTGTAATTTTCACACAATTTGGAACAATTTTTTACAAATAACAAATCTTTCCCACTAAACTGGGCATGTGACTAAGAAATAAGGGTGTCCAGGGACTCCAGGGGATTAATCATCGAATCAATCGTTATCGGCTAAATACCACAATTAATCGTGATTAATTTTTTTTTAGCTAATATTGCCCAACCCTAGGCACCTCTTTTATTTCTGGATGAATATTGTTGGAGGAAGGTTTTTGACTCTAGACCTGCTCATGTCTTGAGATTCAGAATCTTCAGTCAGCTTTAGTTCAGTTGAAATAAGTACTTCAAGTTTCCATCAGTGTTTAAACACAGGTATTTATGAAGTTTTGTCATAATGTTTGCCCTTCCTTTACAGCTGGGGACACAGATGATCCTCCAAGAATCCCAGCTAACCCAGTGATCAATGGTAACGTGGCCATGGCAGATGGACACAACAACACAGAAGAGGACATGGAGGACGGTCAGGAGATAGATGCTCCAACAAAATGTACAATTTATTTAAAAAAAAAAAGAAAAACTAGAAATGTACCAATTTTCCTGTCCTTTTTTGCCTCAGACACCAGCTGGCGATCTGAGGCGACATTCCGGTTTGTGGTGGAACGCTTCAGTCGCCTGAGCGAGTCTGTTCTCAGCCCGGCCTGCTTCGTCCGGAACCTGCCCTGGAAGATAATGGTGATGCCGCGGTTCTATCCTGACCGGCCTCACCAGAAGAGCGTTGGCTTCTTCCTGCAGTGCAACGCCGAGTCTGACTCCACGTACGTGATTCTGTGAATGAAAACAAAACAAAGACGATGTGTTAACAACTAGGGATGCACGATAACTTATTTTAAGATCCGATAACTTTCTCCTTCTAATGGCCGATAACCGATAACATGCCAGGAGAGACGAGTCAAAAATGGGTAAGATCATTACATAAATAAACACCAAAACCAAATGACGCTGTAAATTATACTATTTGTAAAAAACTCTTAGCAAACAAACATTTCTCAAATTATATCAAACAAAACGATTTCTCAAATGGCCATTTTTTAAAATAAGGCATATTAATTATAAAAAAGACCTTTAACATTGATCTCAGATTTAAACAAAAGACAAAAAGTCATTCCACAAATTCAAAACAGATAATGCACTAACACAAGATAGGGTGAACGGCTGTTTGTCATCGTTTCCATCATTAAAGTGCTTGAGATCTGTGTCCTCTCTGGCAATTTTATTGGATTTGTCAAAAGCTTCAGCAATGATTTAAGTCCCGATGAGTTCTTGAATGCTAGCTTGTTGTTGTTAGCATTTTTAGCAGACGGACTCTGTGCTGCATTCAGGACATAATGGACATTACATGTTCTCAAATCGGGAGTAGTTGTTCCGATGTTTATAATTAAAATGTTTGTGTGTAACATACGTGGTTAATTGGTAAAATATTAATAATTCTTAAAATGACTGGTTGTTTTTCAGCACAGAGTATTCTAATTATTGTCCGAGTGAGAAAGTATTTTTTTCTGATGCAACTTCAACGTTGCTCGGGTCGTGCCGGACAGGAAGCGGCTTAAACAAAAAGGATAAAAATAAACACGCATTCTCATCTCTGCGCTGGCAAACATATGTTATCGGTTCTGTTTGTTATGAAATCGGACTCATAACTATCGTGCACCCCTGTTAACAACCAATTAAAAAATGAAAGAGTGGCACTGATTTGTTGGTTGAAAGGTTTTGTTGTAGTCCAAAAACTGCAGGATGTTCAGCATCAATAATGAAATGCTGCCACAAAGCATCTTAAAATCATTTTACAAAATTAATGTTGATCTGTTTGCATAGAAGTTAAATTTATCCACAGTCAAGCGATTATCACAGTGTATATTTTGACCATTGTCCTGCATTAATTTAAGACTGGATTTAATCATAGAGCTCAGTAGGAAGAAAAGTGTTTGTTCTCAACAGACATTTAAATCTTTTGTTTGCTATAAAATCTCATATATTCATCTCTTGGTGAATGTTGGCTGAAATACCAGATTAGTTCTCTATAGTGCTGTACCAAACGATTATTTTCTAACCGATTAATCTAACGATTATTTTTTCGATAAATCGATTATTCTAACAACAAATCTAAAAGTTATTCTGATGTGAGTGCACTGGATGTTTAAAATGTTTTCATCAAATTAACAAGAACAGTTCTTTAATATTGTAATATTTTCTTTAATAGTTTTTCATGGACACAAAATATGCACTCTAGAGTCAATTCTTTAACAAAAAAAGCTTAAAAGATTTAACATCAACATAAAATCTCAACCAAAGCATATAAAATTCAACTAAAAGAAATATAGTGCAAGATGTTAATCTAACAAATGAACTAAATCATGCAAAATTCAAGTCACTCTCTGGAAAACCTATAATAAACATATAAACATTTATTTATTATTTTTTATTTAACATATTTCTCAATATATAAAAATTAACAAATATCAAGACAACGTCCAACTCTTTGTATTGTAACATCAGTTGTGTAACTTATTTCTTTATGGTGAAAACTGTTGAAAACAACAAGACTGTTTTGTCTTATTGCACAAATTAATATCCAGCTCCACATGTTTCTGTTGATGTCATTTCCCCACTAGAAACATTGTGTGATGGAGGTCCATGGAAGGCAAATAAGTTTAAGAGGATGCAGTTAAAATAAATAAAAGGTATATAAGCTACGTTTTGAACATCCAGAACACGTCCAACACTTGTTGGCTGCTTGTGCTCTTTAGGTCAGACGTGTGTCGGGAAGCTCCTCTGTTGTTTGAGACGCTGGGGGAACCGTCTGATGGGGGAACGTGGCTCGACCTAACACCGGTCTCTGTTTAATGGTGGATGAAATAAAGAAAGTGGCGGTACTTTTATTTACTTTGAGCAAGAGAACGTCATGCTCACAAGATAATTAATCCACCAGATAATTCAGAGGCGGTCTGTTCGGTAAATTTTACTCCAGGAGCTGCGAGTCTTGTTTTCAAGCTTCAGACTGAACTGAAGCAGTGGCTGCTGACGTCATTACACTCTTGCGTGATGCTGCGTTCAGGACAAGCATGGAAAACTCACCACTCTTATGCCAATACGGTCTCAATGATGCTTTTAGGTACCGAAATGGAATTGCATGAACATTCACGTGGTGGTTATGTAACACAGCCAATCGATAATAAAAAATCTGCATCGACAAATTTACATAATCGACGTCATCGATTATTTCAACTAATCGGTGCAGCCCTACTTGTGATGTCCACGGCCTACCCCAGTTACCACTACTGTGCATGCGTGTCAAGGACAGAAAGGCAAATGTGACAGTGGAAGGTGTCAAAGCAGTTTAGAGAGAAAAACAAAGTAAAGAACAGAAAAAAACGATTAATCGATTATTAAATTAGTCGATTAATCGGTGCAGCCCTAGTTCTTTTACATTCAACTCGAAGCACAAATACCCGTATAGATCAGCTTTTTATCGTTTTGCTTCATTTTAATGACACAATGTAGAAATTTTGGGCATTTTAAATGTGAATGCTATTTGTCAAAACTTAAATTTTCTAAAATGTTTCAGTTATTTAGAGACATTTGGAGAAAAAGTAAGGGATTTTTGAAAGTCAGAAAAAAAATCTAATTTTTACAAAAATAGTTCATATTTGACTTTCTCCTCAGTGTTTAGAAATGAAAGCATTTTAAATGTCATCTCTTTTCAGGTCATGGTCTTGCCACGCTCAAGCCATGCTGAAAATCATCAACTACAAAGACGACGAGAAGTCGTTCAGCCGCAGGATCAGTCACCTGTTCTTCCACAAAGAGAATGATTGGGGCTTCTCCAATTTCATGTCGTGGAGTGTAAGTATGCAAACATACCAAAATTGGAGATGGTGTTTTTAAAATTGCATTACCCAAAAAAAAAAAAAAATTGCATTACCAAAATATTCACATTTCTTTTACCATTTGCACCTTTTTGTTCAGACGCCTTTCTTGGCATTTGGCTGTTAAAATGTAAAAATAAAGAATTGATGAGACGAACAGCTTGACCTATTTTTATATTTCAGGATGTGACTGACCCAGAGAGGGGCTTCATCGATGACGACAAAGTCACATTTGAAGTCTACGTCCAGGCAGACGCCCCACATGGAGTGGCGTATGTCGTCTTCTTTCTGTGACCAGTTACAAAATGTAAAGGCATTTAAAGAAACCAAACTAACAATATAATTGTTTTCCCTTTAACCAGCTGGGACTCGAAGAAACACACAGGCTATGTTGGGTTAAAGAACCAGGGAGCAACTTGTTACATGAACAGCCTGCTACAGACACTCTTCTTCACTAACCAATTACGACGGGTACGCTTTTCTTTTTATTTAAATCATGGTTTTGAGCACTAGGCTGATCCAGCTTTAAATTTCTGGCATAATTCTATCCAAACTGGTTCAAAACATAATTATTGTCATCATTTCATAGTGAATGGTTAGTAACTGTAGGACGTTGTTTTCTAAAGTGGTCATGTTGATGTGGACCCTGTGTTCTCAGGCGGTGTACATGATGCCTACAGAAGGGGACGACTCATCGAAGAGCGTTCCTCTGGCGCTGCAGAGGGTTTTTTATGAGCTTCAACACAGCGACAAACCTGTTGGCACCAAGAAACTCACAAAGTCCTTTGGGTAGGTTTTTTTAAAGTTCTAAACAGATTGATACTAAAATAAAAACAAATGTTGCACAACAAAGGAAAGAATGTGATGTTTGTTCAATGTGGTTTTTTAATTCTGAATCGTTTTTGTCTCGACAAAGACCAAAACCTTCATACCTCTAGAAATAATAAAACGTTGAAGTATTTTTTTGTTGCTTTGAAAGATGCAATTTCTCTTCATTCAAAGCTCAGATCTGTATATTTTAGCTGCTTGTTGTCTGCAGGTGGGAAACACTAGATAGCTTCATGCAACATGATGTACAAGAGCTGTGCAGAGTGGTGAGTGCTCTCATTGGATTTTTAGTAATGTGCACCGATCTGTGCTGAATAAATTCTGACACACAATGTGGGTGTGTGTTCCAGCTCCTGGACAACGTGGAGAACAAAATGAAGGGCACTTGTGTTGAAGGAACCATTCCTAAACTATTCAGAGGAAAGATGGTGGTATGTTTTCACTCGTCTTTTTTCACAAATCTACAAAAAAATGCATCATAAATAGACATTTGCAGACTCAAGTTCAGTCATGTTTGTATAACTTGCATCACTTTTATAGGTTCTGTGAACACAGTGACATTAACTTAGCTTGGCACAAAATATAACATTGGTTGTCCATCTTCTGCCTTAAAATAGATGACGGGTAAAAAAAGACCTAACCCTCTGAGAAATCTCAATTTGAACTGCCTAGAACTGTGCACTCTAACATGTGTTTGTGTTTCTTTCTAGTCTTATATCCAGTGTAAGCATGTGGACTACCGGTCTGAACGAATAGAGGACTACTATGACATCCAGCTTAGCATAAAGGGAAAGAAGAACAGTGAGTAGCAAAAACAACTTGATAGTTTTTATCATTGGTAAAATTTAGCTTTTTTTAACTTTTAAGTTAATCATTATTTAGACTACTTGTTGTTTGGCATTTCAGTGTAAAGGATTTCTTAATATTTGTTTCGTCTGCCTGTTTTCAGTTTTTGAGTCGTTTAAAGATTATGTTGCTACTGAACAGTTAGACGGAGACAACAAATACGATGCAGGAGAACATGGTCTTCAGGTGAGTGTTCTCCTTCATCAGGAGATTTTATTGATTTATTTTGCCTTCATATAGATTTTATTGTGTTGCTATGATTTTTACACCAGTTTAAACACAGAATTGCAGTAAAATCTTATTGTTAAAATAGTCATGAAACCTATACTTGAAGACGTAAATTGTTTATAGTTTCTTCAGGCTGAAATAATCACATTAAATTTAATGTGATTTGTGTGTTTCTTTTTTTTTTTTTTTAATCCAAGCTGAATTAAGTAAAATTTGGCCCAACGTGTGTGTTTGTGTTGCAGGAAGCAGAAAAGGGTGTGAAGTTTCTCACTTTCCCTCCAATCCTTCACCTGCAGCTGATGAGGTTCATGTATGACCCACAGACTGACCAAAATATCAAGATTAATGACAGGTAGAACAAACACAGCTTCAACCTTCCACTTCTGACTTCTTTTACTTTTCTTAATGTTACTTTTGCGTTACTTCCATTGAAGTAGACCATTCCTCGTCACATGCTGCAGCAGAGGTTGTTGCTTGGATCTAATTTTAGAGCGTCTGCTCTATATTGGCGTAGGTGAAAGGTGTAGCATATTTTCAGAAACGGCTCCTGGGTTTGAGCGGAGTAAAACATCTGACATCCTGCCATGTGATGATGGACTCAAATACTTGTTGACCCTGTTTTTACTTCAAGTCATTAAATGGATTCACTGAAATTTAAGGCCTTAAATGTTCTGTTGGAATTAGTTTTCAAGAAAAAGGAGATGCCAGAGTCATTTATCAGGGAAATACATTAGAGTAGCATGTGGAACCATATAACCTTATCATTCTGTCTCCTCAACAGGTTTGAGTTTCCAGACCAGTTACCTCTGGATGAGTTCCTTCAGAAGCCAGACTCCAAGGACCCAGCCAACTACATACTACATGCAGTGTTGGTACACAGCGGGGACAACCATGGCGGCCACTACGTCGTTTATCTTAATCCTAAAGGAGACGGCAAAGTGAGTCTTACAGATGATATTGGAAGCATTTTTTTAAAGACAATTTTCATGAAATAGAATTTCATTTGGCAACTGGAGTTCAATTTGCTTCTGTATGACCTTCTTGTAAGTTTAATGTTATAAATCACTTGTTTAAAATGTTCAAAAAACTGAAGTTATTAACCCAAAACATGAAATTATTACCTCCGCCCAGGGCGAGGTAATTTTTTTCAGTCGTGTCTGTCTGTCTGTCGTTCTGTCTGTGGACAACATTACTCAAAAACTTGTGGACGGATTGTCATGACATTTTTACCACATATGGGTACTGGGCCAAGGAACACACCTTTAAATTTTGGTGATGTTCCGGATCACGATGCGGATACAGGAAWTTTTTTTCTTTTAACACTCTGAGATCAGCAAAGCTGTGATGCTTTCACAGGGCTTCTGTAAAAAAAACACTGAGCTGGATTGGACAGCACGGACTTCAAACTTTATAAAAGTAATGTTAAAACCACATTTAATGATGAATAATTTTTTGCCATAATGTGCGCATTTTTACACATTTGGTGCGCATTTAGAGAAAGTTTTGTGACCAGGAAGTGCGTGACTGCACCATGAAACCTATTTTTCCCATTTCCTCAAACAAACCACATTTCCGAAACAACCAATCAAAACAGTTTGTCTCTACTAGGCTTGTAAACAGASAGCTGACGGGCCTCAAAGTTTGGAGATGGGGGAGCCAGGAAGCACTTTATAAAYAGAGTCAAACCATTACAAACTCATACAAGGGGATAAAACAGACGTTTTGCACGGTGAAATGTGACTGATGAAAACTTAGGAGCTTAATCTGACACCAGTTTGACGATGAATAACGTTGGGTGACGAGTCTGACTTTTTTTTTTTTCTCACATTGGTCTCCACCGAGAAGAAATTCCATGCATACTGCCTGCTTAAATGTTTGCTACGTCAGAACTTCATCAGCAAATGTGTTTCCATCTCTGCTTTTGCGCATTAACTCTACTACAGGATGGGGGAAATTGGTCTTGGCGGAGGTTTGCACTCAGAGTGCTTCTAGTTTAAAGATTAAATCCAGCTTCAGCTAACGTTAAAAGCTGAGAGTCTTGAAATAAAATGTATTCTTCCTCATTCTGGTTCGTCTCTTTTAGCTGTTTCACAGAGCAGGATGAGAACTTTCCCCTCTTCATTCATTTTCTCATTTTTCTTCTGCAGTGGTGTAAGTTTGATGATGATGTAGTGTCACGATGCACCAAGGAAGAGGCCATAGAACACAACTACGGWGGGCACGATGACGACCTCTCAGTCCGCCACTGCACTAACGCATATATGTTGGTTTATATCCGTGAGTCCAAGCTGAGTAAGTAACACGCTCCTCCTTTCTACTTAACACTACAGCTAATATTGCTTTTAGAATTTCATCCAGACCTGGTAGCAGGCACTTCAGGTCTGTTAGCATCCACTTCTCACTTGTACCATGATCTCTAACTCAGGTGAGGTGCTGCAGCCCATGACTGATGTGGACATCCCTCAGCAGTTGGTGGAGCGTCTGCAGGAGGAGAAGAGAGTGGAGGCACAAAAGAGGAAGGAACGCCAAGAGGCTCACCTCTACATGCAGGTCCAGGTAGGAAACCAGGGACAGGGTTCCTTTCAGAGATTCTTAAAAGGCATTGAATTCATCAATCCAAAAATGAGGCCTTAGTTTGCCGTAAATGTCTTAAAAATATTAACACAGTTTTTTTTAATAATTTACCAAAAGCTTCTTGCAACTAGTTGTTTTGTGTTAAAATAAACATTTGGGTAAAATATTGACTGGGTTTTTTTCCATTTGTGTTTATTGTGAAGTTGGCCTTAAATTTAATTTCACGTGGTATTAAAGAGGTCTTAAATTGAACTCTTTGAGCTGTAGGAACCCTGCAGAGAGGTTTTCTTGTTTCGATGTTTGCAGTGCAGAAACATCACCTTAATAAGTTTATGATGTCATGAAATTTGTAGGATCTCTCTTAATTTTGACTTCAAAGTATGAACTTTACTTTTCAAAATAAAAACGTTGGACACTGATGCACCAGCATTAGTTTGGACGATTTAACCCTATCGTGTTAAATCCAGGTCTTTTTAGGAATTTATTTGCTCCAACACACCTGATTTAATAGTTGAATTCCCTCATCAGCACACCAAGTTCAGCACAGGCCTGTTTATTTAACACACATTTATTTAAATCGTTTGTTGAAGCAGAGAACTCTATTGAGGACCAGAATTGGATGCCACTGATTTAACTCTTAGATGACTAGTTGAGCATAATAAGCACCACCTCAGAACCAAACATTACTACAGCTTGAAAACACATTGTTTATAGAAACAGTTATTTTTACAGTATCCTATTAAAAAAAACTGAAAAGTGTGTTAACTGTCAGTAAAGTCTGTGTTGGGCAAAGTTGCGGTGTCATTCCTGCTCATCCTCCATTTTCCTGATAAATCACCTGAGCATTTATATCTGTAGACTACAGATAGAAATGCTCTAATGGCACTACAGTAGTGCCATTAGAGAAAAAGCCTAGTAAGATATTTTGTATGTTGAGAAACTTTTGTACTCCTAACCTCAGTAACCTCAGAGAATACAGCCAGTGATAGGGTTGCCTGATCCCTGAAGGGCCACTTAGTCATAAGTCTAATAAATTACATCTATTTCACAGTTAGGAGCACACTGAGGCGATGAAGGGTCCAGTGGCCTTCTTCACGAGATTAACGACCTCACTTGCTCGTCACTACTCAGCATTTGTATCTGCAGTGTTTTATTAACCCAGAACAGCCTGACTTCAGACTAAATTGCCTATATGATGAATCTTTTCAATCTGTGAACAAACAAATTAGGAAAATGAATTAGGATTATTTGAAAAATAATTAAAAACAGAAACATTTTGTTTGCTGAGTGTTTGTGGTTTATTGGCTGCATGTGATCTTTTGGAATTAATATTAAAAAAGATTAGGGTACGCATTCTTTGCACTGTAGATGAGAGGGAAGGGTGGGTGCCTGGCTAGGTCTCCCCTAAATAAGTTCAAAGGAAATAAATAGGAGTGTGTTAAGATGGGAACATACTCGCTCCGACGCCGACGGGTCGACGCACGGTCACGTGGTTGTTCGGCAGTCGTTTTCGCACAGACCTTTCATAGTCCCTACGACACCCCCGTGCCGAATTCGGGAAACCCCCCCTCCCTGAAACACATGTCACTGCATGGAGTTCCCCCACAACAGCCGATAATGCAGGGGAAAAAAGTCAGATTTGTCACTCACCTGACGTATTTATCCACATCTGTCCTGATTAAAAAGCTCCACAGTTTCAGATTCCTCCGTGCCTGTTTATCTGTTATGTCTGTTTATCTCCATTCATGAGTTTTTCACGGTTTGACTGTCTTTATAAAACTCTGCTTCCTGGTCGGCTCGGGGAGTGAGTCGGGTTTTTTTTTTTCTTTGTTTTTTTTTTTTAACCGAGTGGTTGAAGTAAATGCAGCGCATAGCGCTGTCAGCACAAACACGCATGAGTTTTTCTCGGTTTGTCTATCTTTAAAACTGCTCAAAACAGTCTGCTCTAGTCAGAAGCGAGTTTTTGTTTTTTTCTTCAGCTGTGTCCGTCCGAGCGCTTTCAGTTCAGACCAATCACACATTACCGTCGACAAGGGAGGGGGGTCAAAAAGTTCTGCCGGGGTCTTGTGCCAAAAGGGGCTGTCGACACGACGCTGCGAAGCCCGGTGATGTAATTTTTGTCATTAAACTGCGACAACCCGTGCTGACGTCGGCAGTTCGCAAGGAGTATGTTTCCAGCTTTACTCTGACCACTGAGCTTGTTACGTACTCATCTCAGACTCCCAGATAGCACTAACGTGAATGTGTGTTAGTGCTGTTTATTAGTTCACCTGTTAGTGTGCTGTGATGCTGTAATTCTGTGATAGAAATGCAGGTTTGTTGGAAATTATGTTTGGGATACAAGGAAAGTGACCTTTAAATCAATGGTGTTTTTTTTTTTTTTTTTTGGTTCTTTTATGGAGGCATTGCTCATCTGTGATAAGGTAGTAAAAGTGATGTTTTAAACGGCAGATGCTGTTTTGCATTTCAGCCTGTCTGAGATAAGGTTTAGTTATTGAGGGTTGTTAAAAATAAGTACAAAAAATATCAACTTGAGACAGTTGGTGTAGACATTTACAATCAATTATGAAGGTTGTCTYTTTTCCTTCCTTTGGCTAGATGGTGACAGAGGACCAGTTCTGTGGGCATCAGGGCAATGACATGTACGACGAGGAGAAAGTCAAGTACACGGTCTTCAAGGTCCTGAAAAGTTCCACTTTGCAAGAGTTTGTCCAGAACCTCTCCCAGACCATGGTGAGTGACTCAAGTCAGTGAGACATGAAGAACCTGTGAAGTTTGTTGTTGTTTATCGACACACAACTATTGTTTTTACCCAAGTAGACTTCAGAAGTTAAACATGTTTTCAGAACTGTCTTCACACACAAACTAGAAAACTGCTAAAAAGAAGGGTTGTTGATCTTCCTGTTTGTCTTGATGTAGATTCCAAGCTGCCAGACAACAGAACAGAACAAACATTTATTTTTATTTACACACATTTTCCTCCTGTTTGATCAGCAACAACCTGTCAAATAGGCTTGGGCGGTATGAAGGTATTTTGTTGCTCTGCGGCATCAAAATAGGGTGACGGTGTGTAAAAATTAGGACAGTATGGCTACGTTCACACTGCAGGTCTTAATGCTCAGTTCCGATTTTTTTTAAAAATCCGATCTTTTTGTGTGAACGTTCACATTACATTTTAAATGTGACCTGCATCAGACCCGTGTGTGAACGCTACACAGCACTGATGTGACACGCATGCGCAGTAAAAGACGTGACGTCTCTTCAGCCGGCTTGTTTGTTTACAGAGCTAGCATGATGCTACATTTTGCACATCGAATCGGAGGTTGTTGTTTAATCAGAGCCGATTAAATAATTATCTGACCTGCTTCTTTAGTTCAGTGTTTATATCTGAACCTGCCTCTGACCAGGATGCTCCAGTTTTTTTTTTTTTTTAACGAAACAACGAGCTGGAAAAAAGTARCGACCGAGTAGCTAACTTTAGGATCGATACTCTCCGCGACCCAGGCTGGACATCGTTATTATCAAACTATCTACATGGAAAATGGAAAGTAAAAAGATGAAGCAACTGGACTTGTGTTTTGGAGTTGTAAACACACGGAGCTGCAGATTTAAACAGCGAGACTTGAGGTTAGTGTCTTATCGATCCTTCACCTCCTCCTCCTGATGAAAAAGTCAGATGGAATGTGACATGAGCGTTCACACTGCAGTCACTTTGAAAACATCAGATATATATCCGATTTAAAACCACATACTGAAACGGCCTGGGTCGGATTTGAAAAAATCGGATTTGTCTCATTCAGACTGTCATAAAAAAATCGGATATGAGTCAGATGGGTCAAAAAAAATCGGATTTGGGTCGGATTTGCCTGCAGTGTGAACGTAGCCTATGAGTCACGTGAGTTGAAGCACAACATTTTCACAAGGCTGCTATGAAAACTGGGACACAAACATTCTAGACTGTTTCAGAAGATGCCCCATAACATTACTGATGTGTTCTGACCAGGATGGGGGACATCCCTGTTTGTCGCTCCTCTTAACCTCCAAGCAAGGTTAGTGGCAGTTACGGTACTCACAGGCTCCCGAAAAGATCGGCCGTCTGGTGCTGACTGACTGACAGCTTCATGGACCAACCAGCTGCGAGTTTAAGTCAAAGAGTGGGACTTCTTTTGGATTGAAACTTTACTTTCTTTTTTTTTTTCGAGACCCGCAAGCTCCTTGCTACAGACAAGACAATGACTATAAACTTTGTAAGCACAAAGARGTTCCTCGCTTAATTATTAATTACTCAAAATGCCACAGACACCCCCACCCCTGGTAATACCATATACCGCAGTACCGCTCAACCCTACTGTCAGACTGTATGATACGCTCAGTTTAAATCGTGCTTAGTTGTTTTATCAAGATTTTGTTGTTTTGTTGGGTTTTGTAAAATCAACCGGTGTTTCCTTGGTCCTGCAGGGTTTCCCTCAGGACCAGATGAGGCTGTGGCCCATGCAGGCCCGCAGCAATGGCACCAAGCGACCCGCCATGCTCGACTACGAGGCTGATTGCAACAAGTCGGTATGTGTGTGTGTTGTTTTATCTCTCTTATTTTATTCTTCAGAYAGCAGTTTGTGTAGATATTTTGATCAAGTTTTATTTTAAGTCACATTCTCTTGTCATTCCTGTTATTAGGTTTTCAATAAATAATTCTGTCTAGCACATTCATTTAGCTTGTCTCCAGTAAGATGTTTGTTTTAGAGCAAGAACAAATACAAGTTTATATTCTGTCTCTTTTAAAAATGCTAGTCATCACACATTTTCAAATATCTGTGTGCTTTTATGTTTTAGATGATTGACTTGAGTGACAACGAGAACCCCTGGACAATATTTTTGGAGACTGTGGATCCAGAGATGGCGGCCAGCGGGGCCACATTACCTAAGTTCGACAAAGACCGTGAGTCCGACACATCAGCGCTCATCATATGTAACGATCTTAGGCATGTTTTCAAACGACGTCTTGGTTTAAAAGTAATTGTTAAAGTTATCAGTTACTCAAAAGATATAAAGAGATAATTGTTGTGGTGTGGCATAAGGATCCTATCAAATAGAAAGCTACGTGTTATTTAGCAATTCTTGCAAAAACAAATTTCTTTCTTTATTCACTCAGATTATTTTTTTCTTGATGTGTGACAAGGTGCAATCGTGTTCCACATGGCCKTAATGAAAACTTTACATATCTTCCCTTCAGCTGATAAGTGAAAGACTGCAAACCTCTAAATATGTCTGCATGTTTTTTTTAATACAATGTTAAAAATGCTTCTACTGTTTTTACACTAATTATAAAAAAGATAAAATTCTATCACAGCTTTCATGTGGAACTTTCCAAAATTACACCAAAATGTGTTTTCTGTGAGGCATTAGTAAAAAAAAAGTTTTTGCATCTTTATTTTTAGTCTTATGGAGCCAGACTTGTTACATTTTCCATCATCTCCACTTCCTGGCTTCTTTTGCCATTGCTTTAAAATGTCCACCATAACTATGATTTTTTTTTTTTTGTTTCAGATGATGTCATGTTGTTCTTAAAGATGTATGACCCAAAAACCAGGAGCTTAAATTATTGTGGACATATCTACACACCTATATCCTGCAAAATAAGTAAGTCTTTGCTTAAAAGTATTGTTGAGATGAAACAAATGTGTGAAAGTTTGTGAAGTACTCAAATAATTGTCCTCTTGCTGCAACCAGGAGACTTGCTGCCGGTCATGTGTGAGAGAGCAGGGTTTCAGCAGGAAACTAGCCTTATCCTCTATGAGGTAATTTATTGTTGTGGCACCTGATTTTAGACTGATCTTTGTCTCGTTTGTTTCTTCACATTCTCAGGTTGTTCTCTCGACACACAAGCTCTGATTCTCCGTTTCACCAGAAAACTGTAAATCTGTTCAGGCTTTAACTCTTTCTCCTCTGACTCTTTAGGAAGTAAAGCCCAATCTAACYGAGCGGATACAGGACTATGATGTCTCTCTGGACAAGGCCCTGGATGAGCTCATGGACGGGGACATAATTGTCTTCCAGAAGTAAGTTTTGGCTCGTGCATTCAGTTATAATTTTTGGAATGAGAGGCAATTTACAATATATTTCACAATTAAGAGATTAGGTGTTTAAAACATTTTCTTCTCTGTTCAGAACAACACAGGTGTTCAGGTTTCCTAGGCACAAAATAAAAAATAAAAAAAATATTATTAGGGCTGCACAATATATTGCAAATTTGTGGTCATCACAATAATAGTGAGAGTGATGGTTTAGATCAGTGGTTCTCAAACTTTTCTGCTTTTCATCAACAAAATACCAGCAGCAGAGACCTGCCCCCAACTGTTTTTGGGTGTTAAACATGATATCAGGTCATATAAACAAGGGCATAGTAACAATATTCATTATGCTACTTTTATCCATTTTAGCCAAACTAAACTCACTCAACAACTAAGGCAAAAAAATTGTTGTTTGTCATCATTTTTAAGTGTAATTAATTCTGAACATTTTGTAAGACCTCAATGTTTTGAGACCAAATTGTGGGTCCCAACCCCAACTTTGGAAACCACTGGTTTAGATGATGATAATAAAAGCTAGGGGTGCTTAAAATGTTGCAATATTAGTACAGATCTAGACATTGCAATCATAAATATTATCAAACATTGTCACTAAGCTTTTTTTTTATATCATGCAGCTCTAAAAAAAAAATTTTTTTTTTGATCCAACGTGATTTTATAGGTTTGGATAAAATTTAAAAAAAATTGTTCCAGATTGCACATCTGAAGGTATTTTATAGAAACTTACAAAACATCCAAACAATTGCTGAAACAATAGAAGCTGTCTCATTGTGTATTAAAGTTAAGCATCATCATTGTAATGTTCACTTTTGATTCAGTCAAAATTGGCTATAAATTTGACAGGAAAATCAATCATTTCAGTCAAATGTTCAAATTGTGAGGACATGCTGCATGTCAGCTCTAAAAAGGTTCCTTGTGCTTTAACTGTGGTCATCATCCACTTTGAACATTTTTTTATTGTCAGTCATTGTTTTGATCATATTAACCACCTCCTCCAAACGCACAGGGACGACCCAGAGAACGACAGCAGTGAGCTGCCTACGGCGAAGGACTATTTCCGGGATCTCTACCATCGGGTTGACGTCATTTTCTGTGACAAAACCATCCACAACGACCCTGGCTTTGTGGTCACGCTCTCAAACCGCATGAACTATTTTCAGGTGCGTTACAAGTCATTTTTAAAACAACACTTAAACTTAACCTTAGTTTGTCTCAAAATCTCAGCTCTGATGTTCAAGTCTTTTCTGTTTTTTTCATCATTTAAATCACTTGTCAGATTAAATCTGWTGGTGGTGATAACCTGCGTGATGTTTCTGGGTGTTTGTCAGGTGGCCAAAACCGTCGCTCAGAGGTTGAACACAGATCCAATGCTGCTGCAGTTCTTCAAGTCACAGGGGTAGGAGCCTTGTCTCATCCACACTCACAGTAACTGCATGCAGACACTGAATCATGTACCGTATTTATTCATGTATAATATGATCTCGAGTATAATACGATCATCATTTTTTGAGCTTACAAAGCGTAAAAATCTAATTAAAAATAACCTATGAATAACACTATCCCCCCACTTTATGATTTTTAGGATTAAATTTCTAGTATCATACATGAATAAATACAGTAATTATTAATAATAAGTTGTTCTGATCAGGATTTTGTTGCATTTTATATAAAAAAGTAAAGGATTGTTCAAGATTCTATCTTTAAATAAGCTTTTGTGTTTTTTAAGCTGCTCTAATCTTACAGTGAAAGTTACAGGTCTGCTTTTATCTGAATCTTATCACAAAATTTAGTAGAAATGTTGTGTAACCTGTCCCCCCTCCACCTGTCTCTTTGTTTTCCTCTTCCTCTTCCCTCTCTCCCTTTTTCACATCCTCTTTTTTCGTTCTCCCCTCACTTGGCCTGCTTTCTCTCCTCTCACTCCATCTTGCCCTCTGTTTCCCCTCTCCTGTCACTCGTCCTTCCCTTGGTTGTCCTCCCCCCCTGCCTGGTGGTGTGGTGGCCAGGTACAGGGACGGTCCAGGGAATCCTCTCAGACACAACTACGATGGGACACTGCGAGACCTGCTGCAATTCTTCAAACCTCGGCAGCCCAAGAAACTTTATTATCAGCAGGTAGGAACAGCTAGAAAACCATAAGATCTCTGCAATGAGCTTTGATGAAGACAAGCTTATAATATTATTATGCAAGATCATTTTTCTTTTCCTACATCTTCAGCCACTCAGTCATTGTCTGATTTGGTTTGTATTTGTGGAGCAAATATTGATATTTCTACTATAATTGAGTGATTAGTTTGTTTTCATTCCAAATAAATCAGTAAATTAGCAGTAATTAACCTTCAGAATCAGTTAAAAGGTTTTCTTTGGAGCTTAAATTTTTATGTTTGAAGGTTTTTGTAGTAAAATTACAGTTTCCTTGAGGGAAATTCCCTAAAGGATTGATGAAGTTTTTATGTAATTAAAGTTGCTGTTGTGGCCACAGTTCAGTCAGAAAAACAAAACTTGTCAGCTAAAATCAATCTGATCACAGGAGGTGTTTTTGTTTTTTCTTTTCTGGTGTTCATGTTGGGTGGGAGCTAAATTTTACTTTTAGATGCTTTCAAATATCAAAAATGAATTTTAATGATAATCTGTGCCTTTTTTTTTTTTTTTTTTTTTTTTGGAGAGTCAGTTTTATCTGCAGTATTTTGTTCCAGTAGAGTTAACGTAGATACCTGTAGTTGAATTTTTTGCAGTAAAGCTGTTTTCACCCCCTTTTTTTGTTACTTTTCTTGGCTGAAATAGRTGAAGTGATCAGGATTGTTTTCTAGTCAAAGGTTTGATTTTTTTATTATTTTTATTTGGTGGTGTTCTCAGGGTTTAGTTAGTGTTTATTATTAGTTTTTGTGCACTCTATCATTAAACGTGAACATTTATAATCTGTTCTGTAAAATAAGCCACCGGCATTTGAGTTTCAAGAAAACTGAATTGCATCAATAATCCCATCATATCCCTCTGAGCTGTAATTGAATCACGGAGCACCTAAAGATTCCCGCCCTCGGCTCATTTACTGTAAACGTGTGCTCTGCAGGGCGAAGCGTGAACACATGATCGGACCTGAGGACTCGGCCATCAAACTGACTTAACATTTTCAAAGCCAAACGTTTGGTTTTGTTTTCTCTCCTGTGTCCACAGTTAAAGATGAAGATAACAGATTTTGAGAACAGGAGGAGTTTTAAATCCATATGGCTCAACAGCCAGTTCAGAGAGGAGGTAAAACACTTTGTGACACAACATAATCAGCTCATGAGCTGTGAATTAGTCAAAGACAATGAAAATGAAAAATATGTTTAGARATAGTTGGCTAAATGTTTGACTTGCAGGAGATCACCCTCTACCCTGACAAACACGGCTGTGTGAGGGACCTTTTGGAAGAATGTAAAAAGGCGGTGGAGCTGTCAGAAAACGGCTCTGAGAAGCTCAGGTACCTTCACCTGCTTCATTAAATGCATCTTGTGCAAAATTTAAAATAAAAAAATACAATATGTCCCTGATGGAAATTCAAAGGATTGCCAAATCATAAACACATGAAACTCATTCAATTAAAAAAGCAGTTGTGTGTTCACAATAACCAACATYTTGAACTCGTTTAATATACTAATAATAAGTATTTTAGTCAAAACTCAGRGGTTTGACCTCACTCTAGCAGAAATAATTAAATTGGTGCTCAACTGAACTTTTTCAGTATAATTTGGGATTTTAAGTACATGTTTTACTGCAACTTTAGATTTTTTTCATGTTTACAGTAGAAAACAAAAACGTTCAGTAAAACCTTTTAAAGTTTAGCTTTGGTGTCGACTTGAATCAGTGCAGACTTTTAATGTGAAGCTTTAAATCTCATCAGATGTAAACGATTTCTGTCTTTGAGCCACATAGAATCATGTTTTATTGTTTGCAGTTTTTTCAGTCCAAACAGAACCTGAACAACTTCCTCACATTTAAAAAAAAAAACTTTTGTTTGTGACTTTAAGTCTTTTCTCTGCTGATAAATTTGTAGATTCTTGTTATCCTCTGTAACGTGTCGCTGTGGTTTGAACCCTCTCCTGTCTTTGCCTGCAGGCTGTTAGAGATAGTAAGCTATAAAATCATCGGGGTTCACCAGGAGGACGAGCTGCTAGAATGTTTATCTCCTGCTGCCAGTCGCACCTTCAGAATAGAGGTACGTGTGTATTTTTGTAGTCCGTCTTTTTTTAAGTGTATTTTTAGCAGCTTTACCTCTCCACTGTAACGTCAGCCTGAAACTTTTGAGCATTTGGCTTTTTAAACATCTGATTTTTGCTGCTTTGGAACTTAAAATATTCCATCTGTTGGACCTCCTGTGCTGCTCGCATCATGTTGTTATTTCACTTTTGTTTGTAAGTCTTTTCTGTAACTGTTTCTTTTCTATTCTTTCTTTTCTTTAGGAGATTCCTTTGGACCAGGTGGACTTGGACAAGGACACTGAAATGTTAATCCCTGTTGCTCACTTCCATAAGGAAGTCTTTGGCACCTTTGGGATTCCCTTTTTGCTCAAGATCCGACAGGTGTGTAGACACATAAAGGTCTGATCGTTTGTCTGGTTCGTTTCCTCCTTTATTCACACCCGCTCCTTCACACCCCCTCCTCCTGCAGGGTGAGCCGTTTAGGGAGGTCATGAGGAGGATCCAGACCATGCTGGACATCCAGGAGAAAGAATTTGAGAAGGTACGCATTATTCTTTGAACCTTCTTTGTTTTACTAAATGTTTTTTTTTTTGTTCTGTTTAGGTGAATTTGACTAAAACCTAATAGAGAGGAAAATGCTTTAGCTTTAATATCATAGTTTTGAACACAGTGTAAAAGAAGCATCACCCCCACCCTGTCCTCCTCCTTTCCTCAGCTGTGAGTTTATTTCCTCCTGTCAGTCTGTCAGCGGCGGTGCTGGGAACGCTGCACAGACCTGCAGAAAGCTGGYGCCTGACAGCTCAGCTTTCTGTTTTCTGTCAGACAGAAGCAGCAGAATCCCACAAACTGAGCAGAGCTCTCCTCTCAGTTTGAAAAAGTTCATAAAAACTCATTCATTCCTCATTTTAGCTCTATTTGTTTATTTTGCTGTGCAAGCAGAAAAACCTTTTGTAACCAAGACATCCAAGACATTAGACGTGTGCACTAAATTTATTAACTTGGTTTCAGACAGTAAAATATTTTTGTCTGTTTTGATTTCTGGTCATTTTTAAACCTTTTCGATTAAAGCTGTTCTCTTTTCTGTGTAGCCACCATGACTGCAGTTGTTTCCTGTGTCTTGTATAATTAATGAAATGGGTTTCACTTTCAATCTTAAATTTGTGACCTACCAAATACTAGGGTTGTCCCGATCTGATATTGATATCGGATATCMGTCCAATATCAGCCAAAAKACGAGCATAGGATTTTATCGGCCTGCATAAAAAATGTCCCATATAAGCAGTCAAATCCAGCAGTCAACTGACTCAGCTCCAGCGTTTCTATCCAGCAGCGCTTGGATCCAGCATGCAGAGGCCACGTGATCACAACAACATGCTGCGCTAACAAAGTAGCAAGAAGTAGGAGCGATGTCGGCAGGACTTTCTATTTTCATCAAAAACAGAGTTGAAGCTAAGTGCAAAGTTTTCACGCAAGAGTTTTCCTTGGGGGAACAGAACCGTGTACGTTTTAAACTGGAGCGACAACCACTCTTGACCCGCTTAAAGGGATCCATGATTAGTTGTAACATTAGACTTTATTTGATAAACATATATTTTAACTGTAAAATAAAGTGTAAACATGCTGTAGGCTGTTTTAGTTTTGTAAATTTTTAAAAAATATTTTAACACTGACAGAACCATTTTATTTACAAGCAAAGCATTCTGGGTAAATGATGACGTGGATAGGTTCTCGGTGTGAGCGAGCTACATCCACCCTGAAGGTTAATCTTGGACAATATCTGATGATCGACTCTTAAATGAAACCAGAGAGCGTTGACAGAGAGGAGAAGGTAGAAATGACTCAGCCTGGAACTGAAAATATAGATGGAGGACAACAGAGCTGCTTCATGGAAGAAGAACCTCAGCTTAGCCTGTTAGCCTTTGGGCTAGCACCGGCGCTATATTGCCTTATTTGTGGTATTATCTGATATCTTATCTGGTTTCTTGTTGATGGTCCGGTATGGTGATAATTGTTGTTGTTCTTTTTTGCTATAATTTGATGTTGTCACATAGCAACATACTGTTTTGTGTTTTTGATGCGTGTACCTCCTGCTGCTACTGCACCTGAATTTCCCTGCGCGGGACAATAAAGGCTGTTTCTATTCTTCTATTCTATGTATTAGCTCGGCGCTAGCGCGACAAACTACCAAGCTAAACTGAGGTCCTCCATCCATATTTTCAGTTACAGGCCGAGTCATTTCTACAACTAATCAGGGATCCCTTTAAAGACACGTCCCAGAGGCGTTTCTGGTCCCCACCTGTTGTTTTGCTCCTCKGCATGGCTGCCTAAAAACGCTGCAGGATTTGTCAAACATGCATGAATGAGTCYYAGCAAGYCTTTGGMCATGTTTTTTGAGAGTATCACATTATTACATGATATAAAACTCAAAGTTGATTTTACATGATGTTGTGCCTTTAATCTGTTTACACACTTGTTTTAGTGAAGATTAAGTGCAATGATTGTGTTGCTTTGGGCACAGTCAGTAAAACTAGCTGTGGACTTTATGTTCTGTACAAAGTTAAATGTGGGGTGTTGTTTTGTCCCCACCTTCAGTTATTCCCAGCATYAAGCAGCACAAGGCTGACGGTAAAAAATAATAATAAATAACTGTAGTGATTTTGAATAGCTATTTTACACTTTAAAAGTACATTTTGTWATTGTTATGTTTTATTTTCAGGGTATTATAATTTATTTTACTTATTKAATTGTATTATGTTCTTCAGTTTAAAATYTATGTGATCCYTTGGTTAAAAATAAATGGGTCAGTTTTTCTCATACCTACTCTTTTTCACTGTTTGACTTGATCAAGACTTTTGATAGAAGATTTCACACTACAAAATAGGTAAAAGTGTGTGATTCYTACTGATATAGTATAGGGTCAACATCAGTATCGGACAGTTCTCAAAGTTGCAATATTGGTATCGTATCAGYAGTGAAAAAGTCYTATCGGGACATCCCTACCAAGTACTCAGAGCAGTTTTAGGATCAGGCTGTTTGAAATCCTTTCTGTCCTGCTCACCCAGCGTTAACCCGACCACAGCTGCTGTTCACTGAGAGCAGCAGCACATCCAGAAGTTTACAAAGTCCTGTTTCCTGTCTGAGTTTCAGTGGAGAGAAGCTGAATGGTTGAAATAATCCTCCTCCTCTCACTCTGTCAGAGCAGAAACCTTACAGGGAGCATGAGAAGACAGTTCTGCAGCTCAGTCTTTGAAATGATGGCAGCTGTCTGCATTTGTGAAACTTGATTTTTGTTTTGTTTTTTGTTCTTTTTGCCTCCCCACTGCTGAAAAACAAGTAATGTTTTTTACCTGTGTTGGTTTGTTAGCTGTGTTAGCTAAATATCTCAAAAAACCAGTGGATGTACAACTTTTGGAGTTGACACGAGTCACCACAGCTACACCTTGTATTAGTAGCTGCAGTAGTAAGACTGCTCATTACTTTTAGATCATTTTAACACTGCTATACATTGATTTTATTTTTACATTTCCCTTCTTTAAAAACATTTTATTTTGCATCGTAACATAGTTTTATGAAAAAGTTGGTCACCAAACTGATAGGAAAGCAATCTTGTGATTCAGTGAATTCACAAAAGTCCTTAAATATGTTTGTTCAGACTGATCTGCTGTTGGGTAAATCATGATTTAATGTTTCTTACAGCTGAGTTGAGTTTTTGTTTGTTCACAGTTTAAGTTTGCGATTGTGATGATGGGCCGACATCAGTACATCAATGAAGACGAGTATGAGGTCAACCTGAAGGACTTTGAACCACAGCCAGGTATTTACTGACCCTACAGCTAATATTACAGACCCTGCAACTGAGACAAACACTGCAACGTGTAATAATAATAATAATAATAATAAGCCACATTTAGTTTTAAGTTAAAACAGGTTGGTATAGACATGTCAATAGAAGGCTGCTTTAATTAAAAGCTCAAACTTTTAGTTTAGTTACACATTAATGATCTTAAAGTTTTACTTGTAGGACTATAATAATAATTTGTTTGGAGATTGAAGAGTCTGTAAAAATATTTTTCAGAAAATGCTCTTTTATTTTGTAAAACAATCTGAGCTCTTTAAACAGATTTGCCAACCAGTGATTTCATCACTGATTATAAAAAATAATTGAACATAGTCAATGTGAGATTTTGCTTTAGGTTAATCAATGTTTTAGGGTTCGATTTTTGAGATACTTTGAGTTTAGGGTTGCAGTTATAAAAAAAAAGCCAAAAAAATAGTGAAAATAACTGCAATAAATGTATTGTTAACGATTGTWTTTAGACACTGAAAACTGAACAAAATCAACTACAAAGTCTGGAAATGTCAGTCTGGGAYATTATGAATATGTAAATGAAAAAATGCACAAGAGCCCTGGTTCATAAATTAGTTTGAGCTAAAGCTGTAAACAGAAATTTATTAGATATTGTCTGACTCCTGTTCTATCACGCTGTCAGATTTTTAGTTTTTGAAACAATTTTGTAAAGAAAAGTTATTTTTAAAAACTATCAGGACTAAATGATGTTGTCTGGATCGTAGTTTAACAGCCTGCTGATGGTGTCTCCTCCACAGGTAACATGTCCCACCCGCGCCCCTGGCTTGGCTTGGATCATTTCAACAAAGCTCCAAAGAGAGGTCGCTACACATACCTGGAGAAAGCAATCAAGATCCACAACTAAAGCAGCCCACCCTTCCTCTTTCGTCCTCATCGTCCTCAAATCCCGCTCCGCCTTGCCCTCTCCTTCCTACTTTAACAAACCATAACCACAGACRGTAACCAACCGTGTGTGTGTGTTTGTGTGAAAGGCTGTTTGGGCGTGTGCTTGTATGTGTGTGTGTCCATCACTGTTAACACCCACCTGGACAGCTCTGCACTGGCACCACGTCTTCAGAGAAACGGGATCTCGCTGCAGCTGACGGATTATTCTTCAACCACAAAAAAACTGCACCAACCACCTCCCGACTTGATTTTGTTGTACATTTTATAGGTTTTTTTTGTTTGTTTGTTTTTTCCTTTTATCCGTCTCCCTCAGTGTTTGGAGGCTGTTCGGTCATCTGCTCTTTTTTTTCCCCCCTGGCTTTTCTACCTGTTCACTGCCTGCTTTTTGTTGCCTGACTGGAAGTGGGAGACATGAAATTAGATTTTAAGCTGAAAGAAGTAACGAGGGAATACTTTGTGTCTTTTCCCTTGTTATTCACTTTTTGTTTTCCATGAGTTTAGGATTTTTTTTTTTAATAAAGATCTTTTTAAAGAGGAATCCTGATGTGTGCAGCATTTGATGAGAGTGTTGGGGAGGACTGAAGAGGGGCCCTGYTGGTGTAAGATTATTTTTTCTGGTGTTTTTTCAGAAGTGGTTTCAAGCTCTTCAAGGTCTCATAGTTTCCTCTCCCATCCTATAGAACAACAAAAAACAGTATTTCCAAGTTTACACCGTTCTTTCTCAGTTTGGTTGGAGGAAAACAAAAGTACATTTGTTCCTTTTATGCAGATCTTGTATAATAAAATAAAAAAAATATCTGCAAAACAGCATCTGTTCAAAATAAATGGAGAAAAAAAAAACGATTTGTCTGTATTTCATCTTGAAAGTTGACACTTAAAGGCTTCTCAGGACTGGCAAATGTACACTTTAGCTGTGATTTGCTTAGTGGTTCTATTATTAGAAACATGCACAAAGTCTGCCCCCTCATAACTTTAGTTTTGCTTTTTTTTTTTAAATTTAAATCCAAATACACCCACAAGCTTCCACCTGCTGACTCTGTTGCCTCCATGTGGTTGGGAGCACCTGCGTCGTTCTTGAGCTGCAGGCGTTTGGAACCAAAACCAGCAAAGTAAAACTAAAAAAACGACAAAAAAAAAAAAGCCCTAAGATTTTATTTTGTTTTGTTTTGAAGCAGAGATGGCATGCGTCCCTTAGCTGGCTCTGTACAAACATTTAAGAATTGTATATTTAAAGAAATATGAACATGTAAAATTTAAGATAAACGCCTTTTCTTGGGTACACAAGGAGCCAGGTGTTCATATTTCTTGTGTGTAGTTATTTTTTTTCTTTTTTGTTCCTGATGTACCATTCATTGACTTTTTTGCTGTTACAGATCTTTTCTTTCATTCTTTTGGTTCTTTTAAAACTTAACTGCAGTGGTTTGTTTAAAAATTTCAATACCAAGATGACCTGCAGAATKTCCTTAATTTGATCGTTTTCCGGTTTAAACTCATCAGTGTAGCAGCAGTGTACAACAACTATTCCTGTATATTGCCTTTTTGCTGGAAAATGTATGTTGAATAAAATTTTCTATAAAACTAACCACACAGCTTCACTACTTGACCACATTGGGGTGACGCACTGAAATATGGGTTCATTTTTCATTATTTTTAGGATGAGAAAAATCATTTAGCTGTTATTGCTGCCTTCTGATTGTAAGGTAAGCAACATATTGAACTTTTTCTGATATCTAAGAAAGGWTGATCAGACTGGGGTGGCACGGTGGCTCAGTTAGTAGAGCTGTGGCTGGAATCAAATCCTGACCATAGAGTTTGTTCTCTCCATGTACGAGTTTTCTCCAGCTACTTTGGTTTCCTCTTTCCTGAAATGTGTCAAACCCAAGGCCCGCAGGCCAAATGTGGTCCGCCGCTTCATTTTATGTGGCCCTCAAGAGCTTTAAAGATGTATTAATAGATTAAAATAAATGTATGCTGCTTTTAAAGTCAGCATTACCCATAAACTTCATATCTCATAATCCATAATTTTACCCATGAAATGACAGCATCRCACCACTAGGTGGTGCAGTGTTCAGAAGCAGCTGGCAGCCAGTGAAATTCACAACAAAATCTACATTTGACTGCATTTACTGGTGCTGTTGCTCAGTTGTACTGGGAAGATGGGATTTCCCACATACAAGTCGTGAATTTCAACTAGAACGACTCAAGTGGGAATTCCCCGCCAGAAAGTGGGAGAGTTGAGAATTCAAGACAGCAGCTACTCACCACAGCTGAACGGTGAGTAAAACTCTACTTTTTTACGTTTAATAGTATTTCCGTATTTTTTTATTTCACATTTATTTAGTCGTACACATAGTACTTTTCAGTGTTTATAAAAGGATGCGTAATAACGTTGAAATTTTTGAATTTTTTTCTAAAACTTCGAAGTTATTAAGTACGCAAAACAGGAAAATCCGTCCAATTTACAGACAATCTGCACAACTTGACACAAAGCCACAGCTAAAAAAAAAAAAAAAAAAACATAATAAACTGACAACTAAATAAAACTTTTATTTTATTATATTTTTTTCCTCAAGAAGAATCCAGCTCCTCTGTCATACAGGTCCTCGCTTTTCCGTTTCAACAAGTCCTTTTCTTTCACCGCCATGAAGCTAACCCTGAAAGTCCAGGCTTTTCTGTATTTTTGCCATAAGTTTAAATTTTCTGTAACTCTGAGAATGTCCGCTCCACATTTACCTTGTAAGAGACTACAGAAATCTGGTTACCTGGTTCTGACTTGTCTGATCAGCCAATCAAACAGTGTGAAAATGTTGACGCTTTGCCTCTTCGTTCTGAAGGCCTGAGGCAGATTTGTGGACCCTAGCAACAGATGATGCTTGAAATATGATTGGATAAAAGCTCTAAATAAAAACAATCTACTGCTGCGCAGCCAGGTTAAAAGCTATGAAACGAAGAGAACAGATATTTCAAATATAATTTTATCCTAATAATAACATTAATAATTATTATAATAACTATAAAATATTCTAAAATATAAACTAGTGATTCTGATCGTGTTTCGGCCGGCAGAGACGGCTTTGCGGGCCCTGATGGCAGACCACCGAGTGACGCCCACCACTTGGGAAGCGAGTAAAGATAACGGATAGATGATCAGACTTGTTGGGAGGGGGAAATAAACAAAAAAAGCCCACTTTGGGGAAGAAAAGAGTTTGTTTAGAGAACAAAAATAGCACAAAAAAAAAAACAGCAACAACAACAAATAAAATGAAACTAAAGTTTTCTTCTTTGCATGCATGTGGCCTCCAAGGAGACACTGAGGGAATTATTTTATTTTGCATTTCCACACAAAAAATTGTGCAGAATAGCAAAGCTAACAAATTCTTGCAATGACTGTGTTCTCTTCTYCTAAGTGTTATTGTTAAATCAACAATCCCTGCATGGAAATGACTGCAATAATTATCTTGTCACGCAATTTATTTTCAATCCAATGTCATCAGATGAGCTCCACAGCATTGTGAAGTAATGCAAAATTTAAAAAAATCTCCCGTTGACGACTTGGGGGCTCTGTGGCTTCAATTGTTTGACTTTCTTTTTTTCCACCTTAAGTCGAGACACAGAGCCGACTTGATGTGACCAAAAAAAAAAAAAAAGAAAAAAGGCTGAAACGTTGGAGTTTTGCATTAAATGAACAAGTAGACGTCAATCTGAATTTAGGTTCATGCTTCTTTAAATAGAAAATGAAAGAAAAAAACTGCATAAAGAGAAACTCTGTAAGGACCCACAAAATAATTGTATGATCTACTTTTATTGGAGAAAKGTTGGGAGGACAGTTTACTAACATAAGCTCAGTTTCATCCAGGAAGAGCAGGAAATAACTTTGTTGGAGAAAAAAAAACCAAAACACAAAACATTTATTTCAATGTGTCTTTATTTTTGCACTGTCCCTTATACTGTTTTAAATGAATATAATATTTCAGACACTCCTGTTTGGATGTAAAGATGAAAAGAACATAAATGAAATTCTTATTTACATTCATATGCGACAACTCTTGTGCTATATATGTAGAAGTAATGTTGTTTATCCACCCTACATCAAAATGAAAAGGTTGATTATCCAAATGGCCTTATTTAAAAACATTTGTTTCTAACTCTAAAGCTTTATTTTCATGTATTTTGTACTGTGCAACGTGTATATTTGTATATACACATCACAGCAAAGTAAATACTTTTATAAAATATAGATATTTAGCTGGTTTGTATCATAAAAGACATGCATTTAAAAGATGGACAGTCCTTTCAAAAAGCAAGTGGATCCGTTTAGATTTTAAAACCCTTTTAAACATAAACTACTAGATAAAATCTATGTACAAGCCTTCATTTTAATGTTCGAAAAAAATTATGAATGTTGTAACAGATTWAAAAAAAAGGTGCATGGAGTGTGTGTGAACCAGAGGTTGAGACATTTTTCAGCACAAGGTTTTTTTTTTTTTAAAACCTCTGACAACACAATCACCCCCCCAGCACGGTGGCTAAAAGAAGCAGACGCAGCGAGGAAGTCGTTCAGTGTCTGATTAAAACAATGGTCGGTCCATAAAAATAAGCATCAGCAGCATCAGAATCTGGCACGGCAGCCCGTTCTTCATCAAGTCACCCAACGGCTGAGAAAGCTGACAGGATGTTGTGTGTTTTTCTTAAAATATTATTTTTATGGGTCCATTTTAGTTCCTCCTGTTCGTTATTTGCAGCACTGCTTCTTCTCGACGTGCAGGACTTTATTGCAGCGTGGACACGTGTGGTACGCATCTTTGAAGCTGTCGAGGAAGAATGGAATCAGGCAGCAGCACAAGAATAACCTGTAAAACACAAAAAAACAGCGTTATTTCAACCAATCATCTTATTTTTGTTTTAAACARTATATATTAGTCAATGTTGTTTGGTTTATGGGCTTCCTCAATAGGTATGTTGGCTGTGAGAGCAGCAAAACATAATGTTGAGTGATTCAACTGAATTACACAGGGGGCCACAGTTATTAAACGACAACAGCTCTGAAAATAGCTAAGATTTAAAATCTTATTTTACAATAAATGAAATCATTGGCATAGATCATCTAACTGTATAAAAGATAAAATATAACTCAAGTTTAAAAAAAATGTAATGAACTCATCGATGGGCCAGACTGATGTCACCCACGTACCGGAAATGGCCCGCGAGCCACCAGTTGAATAGCCTTGCTGTACATCAACTTTCCAACATACAAGACCTACTTATTGTTAATCTAAGCTAACAAACATTTTTGATGTATGAAATGCAAAAGAAGTGCAAAGAGAAAATAAAAGAAACGCCCAAGCTGCTGCCAGTGGCCCGTTTAGGGTTACCATGATAACCACACACCGTATTCTCTCACTCCCTGACAGCACTCTTAATACGACAGAAACACCAACTGAAATGTAAGCCTCAAATAGTCACGATACAAAAAGCATTGTTGTCTTTTGTGCAAAGTGGAACTTGTTTGCAGTGTTTTGTGAGCTCAGATATAATGGAAGTCAACATGCTCACTCTGTGTGCGGCTTCAAGTTTTAATAGTGTTAACAAAAAGAGTYAAAAGAGTTTGTTTGCAGAACATTTGGAAAGTTGGAGTGCGTGACATCATCACACCTTGTGCTAAAACCGAGTAAACACTGTGAAACTTTGTGTAAAAACTATTAAAAAAAAGATCAAAATGCTGGRTTGTTCATTTAAAGTCCAACTTTCTGTGATTTTGATTAAATGTCGAACAATTTTTCTGATGAGCAATGGCCCTGAGAAAACTTGTGCACATTTTTGTAAATTTTATATGCTTTACGCAGGGGCGCCACCAAGATGYGAGGTGTAAGGGGGCAGTGACCACCTCAAAAAAATAACAATAAATAATTTAAATAATTAAATAAATAGTGACCCCGCTTTAGTTCTTAGTTGTMTCTCCTTGAGTCCCAACCTGCTAAACCTCCTCAAAACAAACGTTATTTCTGTTTCTGTTCAACCAAAAGTTTTTTTCCCTCCTCTCGGAGCACACCTGTAACATCAACAAGCCGTCACCCACTCACCCGCAGCAGATGAAGAGTAAGCACATGAGCCAGGCGTACGTCCCTGCCTTATAGGTGACATTAGTCATGACCTGCTGGTTGCAGCTGCTGCAGGTGGTCATGCCAGGGTTACGTCCCAGCCCCACYTCGTAGCTCACATAGTTCTTTTTGGACTCCCCAGGGAGGCGTTCCGAGCCTACACCTCCCCCTCCACTGGTGAACACTGCAGAGAGGAGACGGACGGTCAACAATTAGCTACGCTGAACAAAGACATTAGCGTTTCAAAGGTAGCATGCACCAGCTTTCAGCTTGGTGGTGCTGTGAGGCTTCGGCTACTTTTGAAGACCAAAATGGTAAATATACGCAGCAAGATGCAAACTGAAATAATGCTAATGCTAAGCTGCTTTGTTAGGCGGCTGTAAAACTTTGCACACAACAACAGTGCTGTTTAATGGGGAAAATTAAAAATCAAAATACTGGAATTTAAATGTACACAGCACTAATTTAATTSATTTTTTATTATTTTTGTTCATTAAGCTTCCTGCTGCTTTTAGCTCAAAATGGCCCATGTCACCTTTGGGGTCTGCAGAACCCTCTGCACCCCTGCTTTGTGTGTGTTTGTGTGTGAGGTTACCTGGCTTCTCCTGAGCAGTGGCGACTTGCTGTGAGGGGGGAGGCGTGAACGGGGTGTGCACGTGGTAAACCTTCACTCCGTCAGTCCCCTGAGTTTCTACTGGGCAAAAGATAAAAGAAACACAAGAAGGGATTAAAGACAGAAACAAGAGGGTGACGGTAACGGTGTATGTGTGTGAACGTGTGTGTGTGTTAAGTCGTACCTGGGATGAGGTAGGGAGGGGGGTTGGTTGTCCCTGGTGCACTCATAGTGCTGTACAGTGAAAGAATAAAAATAAGTTATGATGGGCAAATTTGGATAAAATACACCACAATCCACTTTTTTCCTGTTTGTTTGTCATGTAATGCTGCTGTCTGCCACTAGATGGAGACAAACCTCACAGACGGTGCTAAAACTCAACCTCCTCTGAAAGGCCCTGATGACAGTTTGTGTCAACCCTGACTGTCACATATTTGGGASTGATGGATTAGTCTGCCCCGGGGCTGAGGTCCGCTGCATTGTTCGGATGTTTCGTGTCAGCATCCCCAGGAAACGCCTGGGCGAGTCCATCAGGTTGGCATGTTTCAGGTGTGGTCGGTCACTGAAACTACTTATTCCAGTCTCTTTGTGCCGAAACAAATACTTTCCAACACCAATGTTTGCAGACAGGGAGTTCTTTGTTGCATTTATAATCCTGTTTTTTTATTGTGCGTTATGAGAAAAGTCCTGTTTGATAAAACATCAAGGAACATTTTAGCCCACCCTTTTTCTGTTGCTTTTCAAAAAAAAAAAAAAAATACAATGTTCTCCTGTTTGATGTATTTAGTATAAAGTTAAATAAGCAACACAAGACGTATCATCTTTTTTACGCTTCAGAAATAATTTTAACATATAAATACTTGCTCTTATACTAAAAAAGCCCAAATACTAATTTTTGATGTTCATAATTCACATTGAGGAGGTCTAAAATATAAGTTTGGATGAATTTAATGTTATAAATGTTTATTTATTTTTAATATTGAACCTTTTTGCGGCCCCTCTTCCCAACGTTATTCTGAAATGTTCAACTCTCAAGCTGGTCAGTCCTTTTTTAGTAAAACAATTGGTCAAAAAGGATGAAATGTGATGCAGCGTTGCTTGATTTGTGATAAAAACACCATAAACCTGTGTAGGAAGCACGTTTCAGGCAMTTCTGGAGCTTAAGTTTACTTTTGTGCATTTCAAGGTTTTGACAACTATAAAAAATACTGTAATCTGTGAAAAAAATAACGAAAAGGGAAATCTTCAGACAAATGTGCTAGCTGAAGACTTGAACCCATATATTTTAATAACAGCACCCTTTACATCAGAAGTTAGTGCGGTTAATCCCTAACCTACAAGTAGAGATTCATGCATGCTTTTTTTTTATTATCAAATTATAACGCTGATGCACTAAAAACAAAAACCAAGTAAAAAAGGGGAAATAAATATAGAATCCTATTCTTCTGTCAGTGAGAAACATTGAAATATCTTCATCTCATTATAAATCAATGCAAACCTCGAACAAGCAAACTTAATAACCAGATAAGACAAAATGATTTGAAACCATGTTAAATATTTGAGATCTGAAGCAAAACTGAAATTAAATTAAGAAAGTACTCAAAACCTAAAGATATACCTGAAAATGATCGAAAGAAAATATAATTTCACACAAATATCTAATTATGTAGTATGATTTATTATAGGATCTGCACTAAATACGTAATATTTGTGCTCTGTTCGTTTTTAGACAAAAAGCAACTCTTTCTTTGAGAGACATAAGTGTTCATTTTGATAAATGATAATTTGATTTGTGAAAACAGTTTGATTATAAACATATGATTTTCATTTTCTTTCTTTTTTCTTCATAATGAAATCTAAAGCTAAACTTTTCCCAAACAAGCGTTTTGACCAGGATTTTATTCTACAACGTTCCAGCCAGCCGAATTTTTCTCCCAGGACACATACCGCCCTCATGTCCTGTGGACGAGACAAAAGGCGGGCTCGTAGGTCACAGAGTTCTTCACTGACTCAGAACTCTCATCAGTGTCCTGAAGCTGTTCACGAGTTTRAGGGTTGTTTTATCGCCCCCTACTGGTCGGTCATTGCCAAGCTTTACGCAGAACTGTAGCTAATTTTAAAAATGGATAAAAATTCACGCCACTACTAAAACCTATTATATTTTTTTGATGGTTTTGCCTTTAAAACCCAACAACACCCATGGAAAAAAAAAATAAAGTAAAATCTACGATTGCTCCGACAACTCCAGTAAAACACCCTGGTCTGCACGTCAATGGGCACACAGTCTGGTTTGGCGAAAAGACGATTTCCCTGTCATCARCATTATTTCGTAAGACGATCATTCTGGCCTCGTGGGACCTGCTTCCACCCATGAAGCGGTGGAGGAATGTGACGGAGCAGCATGTTTCTCTGTCACAGACCGAGGGTGTGTCGAGAAAAAAAAAAAAAACAACTGGTATGAACGCAAACACTAAATCTCTTAAGATTTGAGGAGTYAAATTGTGCTTTTGAATGTATTTGACAAAGGGATCCTCTGTGTCGTCTGTGAGATGTGAGATAAGTGGTGGCCCAGTCTACCATCAGCCCCGCAGACTGGACCGACCAGGAGGGCTCGTTTCAGGTTTGTCCAGTAAAACTGGTGTCATGTAGAAACATTCTCAGGGTCCTGACATGTTTCATTTCTGTGCCTTTTTGCTCTACTGATGAAATGAGGAAGGCACCAGGACTCCTTTCTGGATGTCTCATCTGGTTTTGACCCAAGGGCAGCAGGAGGGTAAAGAGTTCTGACTTCATGAACAATAACAAATCTCACCCCGAGTTCTTCAAAAACTATAAAACAGCTTCTAGACGAACAAGTTTTTCAGTGTTTAGACATCAGAAAAGCCTTCTGATACTAACAAACATTTTTCTCACTTTTTAACGTCCCAAAAAGCATCCAAAGCTCAGGCGTGGTCTGACCCAAGATTTCAAATCTGTGCCAGTCAAACAGAAAGACAAATGTGTGGGGGTTTGTTGTTGTTGTTAATGATCAGCTGATGACTGAAGTGAGGGTATAAAGTTTAACTTGTCTCTCATCACTTCAGAAATTGTAAAAGTTCTCCCTCAACACAAAAAATATGAGTGTTTTCTTTGCAGAAACATTGGGTGTTAAACTAAAGTTAAAATTAAAATAGGTCAGGTTTGAATTAAAATAATAAACTTCCTGCTTACGTTCTCATGTTTGTCAGGAAAATCAAGTTTTGACCGGTTTTAAAACATAGTTTTGTATCTGACCCAGATTCTACTCTGCTGGTTTGATTCATTTTCTTGAATCAGGTTGAAAACAATGTTGAAAATGTGCAAGTTGGCCGCAATTAACGATCCAAAAAGCACAAAAAGTGAAAACAATTAAGAAAATAGTGTGCTAGAAAGCTGCTGTTGTTAAAAATTGAGTCACGCAACCTTGTAAAAAACACCAAGAAACCAAGGTTTTTCCTCTTCGTATCAGAGATTTTGTGAGAAAATCCAATGTTTGTGTGAAGTTTTCTAACAAACCTTTGATTCCCAAAACAAAATCTTTTCACACATGTTTGCATTCTTGCGGTCTTACCTTGGCGCTGTGTTGTGGTGTGTCTGCAGAGGTCAGTGTGTGTGTGAGCTGCTGTTGCTGATGGGGACTTCTGACAGATTGAAGCTGAGATGATGACCTGTCTCACCTGTATGAGCCTCACCTCAGGACCCGCCCCCTCCTTCTCCTCCTCCTCCTCTCAGCCCTGCCCTCAGCAAAACAAAGAACAAGCAGCAGGAATGCGTCACACAGACCTTTTTTTTTTTTTTGGATGGAACAGCCTGTACCGCCCCCCCACCCTCCTGTGTTTAACTTGCTCGCAGTTTCTCAGAGATTATTCAGGGAGTGGATTTGTTCGCCACTTCCCCTTGTGAGGAAAAACCTGTTCCCTCCGGAGGCGAGCAATTTTGAGTCGGTACCTGCAGTCATTGAGAAGCACAGTGACACACACATCCACAGTTTTGCCTCCCAAGAATTCAAAATATGACCACTGACAAACCCTGCAGAAAAATGACATGTTTAACATTTTGTTCTTAGATGATCTGTAAAAATACCATCATTTATGAAAAAAAATAAACTCATAAATCAAATCCTGACTTTACACCTCTAAGGCTGGAGACGTAAATGTAGATTATAAAGAGAAACAATCTGAGTTTTGAATTTTAAATATCAACTAACTTGACTGAAATTTCAAGAAGATAATAAATATATCATATTTCATCATAAAAAAGAGTGAAGCATCATTTAATGMGTCATTATATGATGCAAAGACATGCAAATTACTAATCTCTTACAATAAAGCCCCGTATTGAATATTTCCTAYGCTGCAGTATAGTACTTTAAAGGCAAGCCCTGGCTTAAAAATAAAAGGACAGCTTTTAAACACATTTATAAACTCAGTGAACACAAAATAAAACTAGATTTTATCCTTTAATGTCATGTTTCTCTGTCTGGAATTAGATATTTGTGTAAAACATGTCTTAACTGGTGTTTGAAATTTTGAATTAAAGACAAAACCCACTAAAATCTGTCCTTTACATTGATTTAGGGGCGGCAGTGGCGACAAGTGTTCATCCTGTAAWTGGTGGGTTGTCGGTTTGAACCCCRGTTCTGTCTGCRYCCTTGCKTGCWGTTGGTGGTCAGAGGGTCCGGTGGCACCGGTGCATGTCAGCCCCACCTCTGTCAGTGTGCCCCAGGGCAGCTGTGGCTACGTCAGTGTGTGAACGACTAGTGTGGAGCTCTTTGGAGTCCGTAGGTAAGGTAAGAAATAAAAAATGTAAACTGAGATTCTGRGGAAAGGTTATGAACAACTATTATCTTACCTGTTGTAGGTAACAACGACTAGTCTGAGCTGAGCCAGGACCAAAGTGGACTGATGGAGTCCTTAATAAAAAAATAATTTGAGTCAGTCAGATCACAGAACTACACTAAGTACTTCACACGTCCACTTAATCATTTTTACTCAGACTAATAATAACCTAAACTTATATAAAGTAGGTTTTGTGAACAATTCTGGAAATGTTTAGGCTTCATGTAACATGAACTCATTTTGTAATAGAAGTTAGGTTTTCTTTAGCCTATGCTCTAAATTGTTAAAGAAAACATAATATTAATAATATAAAATAATATTATTGTTATATAATATCATAATGAGGATTGATTTTCAGTTTTATTGGTAATTTTGTGAATGAGTGAGTAAATGGTTGTCTGTCTCATTTGTCTTTATGTGATGAGTGTCCAGGTTGTCCAAGGTGTCCCCAGCCTGTCACATAGTGACGGCTGGAGACAAACACCAGCACTTTGTACAAAAAAAAAAATGGATGGACAGTATAAAAAAAGTGCTAATATTTCATATTTTCGCTTGAACAAAAGTCGCCAAGATTGGAGAAGCAGRATTCAGCTTCTGTGCGCAGCAAATCTGGAACAAACTCCTAGAAACCTGTAAAACAGTCAAATCTCTGAGTTCCTTTAAATCAAGACTGAAAACCCACCTGTTTAGAGTTGCTTATGAAGCATTATAAATGAAACATTAAATAACATTTAGATGTGTAACAATAGCACTTGACAAGCTTRYGTTGTMAACTGTGTTCRATGACTTTGTATTTTTTYTTTTTWTGWTGCAAAGCACTTTGAACTGCCTTGTTGCTGAAATGTGCRATTCAGATAAATTTAACTGATTGGGTTGATTTATCSCTGAGTGCATTTAGGTGGACATGAGCATAATTTTACAACAAAATAAATGTAGCATCTTTGTTTTCCAATTTTCGTGTCACTCAGATAACACTAACCTGAGGACCTACAGTAAGGAGATGAAGTGTGAGTTTGGGTGTTGTCGCTTCTTGATGCAAACTGGGCGAGGTGATTGTGTGGATCTGTTTCGATCAGCCAGATGAACAGCATTCCTAGAGCCGAGCCAACCCCCACACAGTTTGGTATTCAGTCCTCCAGGGACCAGTAGGCCATCAATGAACCTTAAAATTGTTTAGAAGTCCAAGTTTTGGCTGTAAAATTGTGTAAATCAGGAATTTATTAAACTGATAGACACATAATAATAAATAATACATAAAAATAGGTTTTTAGAAATGGAACCAGGTAAAATGTATTTGTTTCTTCATAGATGAACCATAGATTTCATGTAATTACAGTTTTTTATGCCACCAGGTTCACATGACTACGAACTTCTTTTTGACCATAAAATKAAGATATCTGCTACATTAGTTAACTTGAAACAGCCAAGACAAAACATAACTGTCAGGCTTTCCAAAATAGTAAAGGCTGTTATCTCATTTAACTTAACAGAAGCCATTTTCTCATAGAATCACCTGGGAATACTTAGAGATTCAGATATTATCAGCAGTTGTTTTTCCAAAAATGCAAGACGTGAAACATTATACAGTATCTGTGTGAGAAATCTGCTAATCTGCTAATGCAAAAGAAACAAGCTGGGAAAATATGGTTAATGAGGACAAAACATATATGAACGACAAGTTCAAAATTACACTTAAATATGTATATGTATATATATATACAGTACATATATGTGTATACATGCATTTCAGTTTATGTTCTTGATTAAACTCCTCCCAAAGTTTGGTCGGGCCGTTATAGATTCTTATGTTTTTCTTACATCTAACCTTCTTCGCGTAACATTTTTGTGTTGTGGTTCAGGCTTTCTGGAATTTCATGTATCTCCAAGGGTGTGTTTTGGTTGTCCCAAAAGATTTCTAGCTCTTAAGGATGAGTTTTGGTGATACGTTAGTGTCGTCTGCATATAGTTAAATATAAATAGAATACATATTGAAGTAAAAAAAACACAAACAAACAAACAAACAAACAAACACAAATATTCATGTTAAGCTTTTCTTAGTTGTTGACTGTTTTTCTTTAGTTCACTACACAGCTGTGAGGATTTAATGGCTGTAATTTTCCGTTTGGGGGATGTTCATAACCAACCCAACAACCACTGATCATAACGTAAGGAACGATAGAGAAGCAATGTGGGTGTGGTCAAAAAGATAAAAATAGTCTGTGACTCAGCAAACAAAGATGGTAAGGAAGCATCTATCATATCTTCGTTGTCATCTTCTCCGTTCATCTTTTATCTCTGCCATTGGTTTTTTTTATATGTATAATCTGTTTATCTTTGTGCTCGACTTCATGTTTTTTGGTTTGTAATTTGGAAGTTGATGCAAAAGTTGAACTCCCGATTGGACACAGGTGCATGTTTCTAACATGCAACAAATGTAATGTAATTAACCAAAACTTCTGCAGCCAGTCCAACTTCCTGGCATAGCTTTAATGTAAACTTTACCTTTCAAATTTCCCAGAACCGCTGACAAATTTTAAACATGTTCTTGCAAACTGATTGTGACGTGACGCACAGATCTGTCACTCTAAGCAATGCATACCTCACATTGCAACATGTATCACTTTATTTTTTTTATTATTATTTTTGGACTACTTAGGTTTTACTGGATATAAATATTCCAAGAATGTGTCCTGTCAAACAAGCTCCATGTTGGTTTCCTGGTATTCAAATGCTTGCTGCTCTGACATAATCCTTCCAGATTAGATTAGGTTTCYAAAAGAGAAAAGAACAAACTCTTCTTTCAAAGCYATGCATAGCTCATCAGGTGACATTWGATGTTATTTGCAYTATTTYCTTTAAGTCTATGTTTTGTTGGRTCAAATGMTCTCAGGTTCAATTGAAAGAAAATCCAGAATATCATCTAAATATTAAAAAGGCTATGAGATTTAAAGAAAAATGTTCTGTGTGCTGATACAGAGGGTGCTCCTAACCTAAAGGAACCTGTGGCCAGGAACAATTGAGACAAGATCAAGATTCAGCTGCCAAATGTGCTGTGTTCCAGTTGCAGCAGGATTTGGAAGAAGTCAGACTGACATCTGTTCTGAGTTGAAAGCATACCAGTTTCCAGCTTGTCAGAATGTCAGGGAAAAAGAATTTCTACAGTATTTTAGGCTCTGACTGAYTAATGCAGCAAWAACACAACAATATCTCTATGCYGCATTTTGAGTGTACAAATAGCATTAAAACATATCGCCAAATAATCGCTATAAAGTACTACTTTATGTACTGACTRAATGTAAAGTAAACAACAACAACGAACTGCTAAAAAACGTAAAAGTAGAATTTCACTCTGTATTGAAGTGAGGAGCAGCCATGTTGAAATGATGACGACGCCTGTTTGAGTATGGTCATGTTGCACTGACTTCTTGATACAAAACTATGACATTAGGGGCTGCTCCAGTTAATATTTCCGACTCAGAAGTCCAAAATTTTGACCTTCGAGGACAACTGGAATGCAGCAATATTGACAAGAAAACAACTCTTTTAAAAGAAAAAAGAGCTTGCAAAAGGCAGACTGAACCTTATATATAAATAAAAACATGAACCTGCCATGAGCTCATTGGTATTAAAGCAGTAAATGACAACAAACCAACAAGAAGTAAAGGAAGCCAAGGTGAAAGTAGTAATTAATGATAAAGTGAAAGCAGGTGTGCTGAGGAAAGAAGCCCAGAACAAAACAGTCTCTACAAAATAAAACAGGAAGTGAAGCTGGTGAAACAGGAACAGAACTACCTAAAACAAAACTTAAATCCAAAATTTTAAAGAACAAAACCCATCAGGTTGTGTTTCTAACCTTAAACTGGTTAGTCATCGACAATYATGGTTTTTCTACTCTTTCAACCATTATCTGTCATTTTGGTCAGGATCAGAATGAGAGGGTTTGCAATCTAAACCCAGCTCATCAGTCTATGTCAGGACTAACACGAGGAGAAACTACAGACAAACYTTCACATTCAGGGCAATTTCTAGAGTCAAGTTAGGCTAACATGCCTGTTTTTAAATTGTGGAAAGAAAAAAAACAAAGTAACTGGAGAAAACCCATGTCTGCAAACTCCGCACAGCTCAAACTTTCAACTTTCTTGCTTTTACAAAGSACTAAGCACATTTCCGCCTAAATTTAAATGGTAAAAATTTAATTGTCCTGARGAAACAAAGTAGGAAACTTCAGGACTGCGAGAAGAGCCTGAAGTCTTTAAAGACCTCAACTGACTTCTGCTGAGCTGACAGCACAAACAACTTACGCAAATGTATCCTAACGCCTCAACTACACGCCTTCATATTTTCTGACRAATTAAAAAATATTTTCAATTGGTGTCATGAGGCGAGGTTGATTCTTCCTTCTTAGAGCTTCAAATGTTGACGAAGCACCAATACTGCACAACTAATTAAAATAACCTACATTTTATACAAGTTAAAATGGGATGCTCATGCACTATGTCACAGTTAATGTTGAGCAACTCAAATGTTTCTGGAGTGCTGTGCATCGTCAGCTCTGAGTCAGACTCAGAGATTTTAACAATCAGAACTAAACTGAAGCCTTGGCTGGGTTTTTAAAGCACACCTAAACCGGCTGGTATCAGATTTAATCACCTAACCTGTAAGTTAACACAGTAASTGAATCTTAGCAAAGTTTGCAGAATGTTATTTTCTTTAATTAAAAGCTTTTTACAGTAAAAATGTTGCACATAGTCATAACCGAAATGATTAAATCAGACAATCATAGTTCCTTTAAGCAAAATGGAACCAGAACATCAGTCTGTGTAACAATTCAGCTCGCTGCCATTAATGCTTCACTGTATAAAAGAAGTGCAAAGTTAGTACCTTAATTTACTGTATGAGTGTATGTATATAACATTATAAATAAAGTAAAATACAGAATGAAACTCAATTAGATGTATTTATCAGTCTTATGAAGTTCTGAGAAATATTGTGATCCAGTAGTCAGATTCTAAACGTCAGGGTTTGATTTACAGTATAAATGGTGTCAAGTATTCAGTAATGAAGTTCGGTATACACAGAAGTACTATTATAGTACACAGTTTATAAAGTATTAGTGTGAAAACAGATACTATAAAATAAAATGGTGACATAATTTATGTCTGAGGTTTCTGTGGTGAGTTTATGTTTCAGCTTTCTATTCAGTTTAGAGTAGGGCCATTCAAATGGTGGCCTATGGGCCACTTCTGGCCTGCAGGTGACTTAAGACCGGCACACCAATGATATATATATWTTTTCTTTTTTTAAGACCTAAATGATAACAATAGATGTTATAGATGATCTGTGACAGGGCTATACAACTATCCATGCTAATGACTTCATTTAGTATAAAGTTAGATTTTAAATAAAAACAAAATAAGTAAATTGTATTTCTTTAACTGCTGGATGCCTGGCTCCTGAGCTGTTGGCTTTCAGTAACTGTGACCCCCCTGAACAATTTAGTTGAATAGCCCTGGTTTAGAGACACTAGTGGGCTAGTATTAATGGATAATTTAATTATTTTGTTGTGGGGTTTTATGGAAAAGATAAGAAAATTTATTATCTTACCTGTTGTAGATAACTCTTAGAACGACCGGACTGACAATCTAGCAGCTAGTCTGAATATTTAAGCAGATCTGTGTTGTCTGAAAACAGCTCTAATATATCCATTTTTCTATACGTTCATGCAAATACTATTTCATAAACAGGTTATTACAGGTAACATATTTATTGTTCACAACTGCTCCACAGAACCCCACTTTAAAACATCTGTATTATTCTTTAAAACCACAGTGGTTCCACTGATACAAACTATATTGTGGCTGTTAAATTTGTTTTATATGTCTTATACAAAATGTAAGTGGATTTTTTTTCAGTTTTTTTTATTGTAATGTAAAAATTTTGCAAATATTTTACTTTGTTTAGAAAGGACTTTGAGTAGAAGTCAGTTACTTGTAAACTCTCTAACCTCCATGGAAAACCCCATACCGTGACCTGGATCTGGGTCTTGGTAGAACTGGTTTTAGTCTGCTGAGCTCAGCCTGACATGAGTTATTTTCTAAGAAAGTGCAACATTTAACTTAATACCTGTAATGTTTAAACAGTCCTCAAAAATACACTTCTTATTTTCAAGCTAAGACACGTAAATCACTTCTTTACGGTCTTATTCAGAGGTTCAGCTCGACAGTACGCTGGGATGACTGTCTCTGATGGTGAACGTGCGTCCAGTCCTAAAGTAGTTCTCTATTTCCTCCAGCGAGCGGTTGCGAGTCTCTGGGATGCACACGGCGTTGAACAGTAAGCAGAAGACACACACCACGGTGAAGATCAGGTACGGGACAAACAGGCCATAGCTGTCCACCAGGTGAGTGAAGGCGTGAGTGAGACCAAAGGCCGTTAACCAGCTGACGGTGACGCACAGTCCTGAAGCCACGCCCCTAGTAACCAGTGGCAGCACCTCTGACATCAGCAGCCATGTGATTGGTCCCCATCCCATAGCGTAGCCTAAGAGACAGTCAACAATGTGAGGACAAAGCTCAGGACCACAGTTTGTATTTATGTCACTGGATTGGGTGTGACAACTTTCCAACCAGTTTCACCAGACAGGGTTTAAGGTGTTTGAATGTGTCACTGTGTAACAGACTACCTGAGGACACGACTGACACACTGTACAGTGAAACCATATTCTGATTAAATACAGTGATATGTGCTTGGCAGGTTAGTGAAGCCATAAACCAGCGGAAATTATTATAATTAATGTGCATTTATGAAAGAGAGAGGATAGGTGTAACCTTTTAAAATGATTATTTAATTACTAGATGCTGTGTGGGGTGTTGGTAGGGGTTCCTTTAGATATCCCCTTTAAAGATTTTAATAGAAAATGTTTAAATATAGATAGATGAACCTGATTAGTGCTTGCTAAAATGCAGTGTGAACACTAAACAATTAAACAACAGCTAAATTTTGGTAAGTTAAGTGAGTTAAAGCTAAAAAAAGCAGACTATCAAAAAACTTAAAGGAGCACAACACCAGCTAAAGGCTAAAATAAGCTAAATGTTCATTAAAAGCAGCAAAATTCTACATACAAGCTAAAAGAAACAAAAGGCTAGCCAAAAGTAGCTAAATGCTAGATAAAAGCCAAATGTAGCAAAAATAATAGCTATAATCTAAGTGTAGACTAAATTTAGCTAAAAGCAGCAAAAAGCTAGATAAAAGTTAAAAGTAGCAAAATGATAGCTAGAAGCTAAATGTAGRTTACGTTTTTCTGAAAGCCGCAAAAGGCTAGCTAAAACCTAAAGTGGTAGAACTGTAGCTAAAAACAAGTAGCACAAGACAACAAAAAGCAGATGCGTTGAAGCATATTTTATAGTGATTTTTAGCTTTTAAATAATAAGAATAACAGTTTTGTTGCCACAGCTGCTAAGTTTAGCTTATGTACTTTCATCTATGTGTTCTAAAATCCATCGTTTACTCAGTCACAACTTAAGGTTCATTATGATTTAAATCTGTTTTCATGGATGAGCTTGATGAAAACACTTGATGCTTTTCAAACAGACTGGCTGTTTTTGGAGCAGGATGTGTCCTGGACCTGACAAGCCAGAAGCTACATTGATGTTGGTGTCCAGTATGTAACTAAAAACACAAATGTGCACCAGTGTAAAAAAAAGATGAATTCTTAAACTGACAGCTAACTTACCAAATATGAACACCACAGTGCTGATGACAGGCAGTAGGRTTATAAGAGAAGGCTGACTGGACTGTAAGACGCTGCCCAGCTCATTGTGGGAGCTGTAGCCCAGAGCAGTAAGGTTATGAGGAACAGGGCCTGGAGGGCAGGCTGGGGTGTGGGAGATCATGACCAGGGTCAGAGAGGACAGAAACATCAGCATGCTCGAAGTGTACAGCAAAGCTTTGCGTCCCGCCTTGTCCATCAAACTGGCTGCTACAACAACAGACAGCAGCCGGACTGCACCTACAATGGCAGCGTCAAACCTAACAGACACGAAACAAAAACAGGACAGTGACTGGAGCAGGTGGAGCAGGCCGACTGGACATCAACAACAATCTGGAAAACAAATAATCATGGATTGACATTTATACAAAGTGTCTAACCTTGGCTCCAGAGAGACGTTACTCTGGGCAAAAATGGGCTCCAGGTAGACTAGAATTGGCGTGATGCCCGTCATCTGCTGCAGGAAACGCATCACCACTGAGATCAGGATTGGTTGATAATAGATCGGCTTGGCCAGCAGAGCCCAGGTGATCCGTACTTGTGTGTCGATGCTGTGCTGCATGGGTTGGGCGATACAACACAAATTTTTTTCAGGGAAACACATATAATTTCTTTGAACTTGACAAGACCCATTCATTACAGGTGTAACAATATATCAGTCCTGTGGACTGATGAAACTAAAATAGTTATTTGGGCAGAGCAAGGTCCGTTATGCATGGAGGGAAAAGAACACAGCACTCCAAGAAAAACACCTGCTACCAACAGTAAAATGTGGTGGTGGTTCCATCATGCTGTGGGGCTGTGTGGCCAGTACAGGGACTGGGAATGTTATTAAAGTTGAGGGACGCATGGATTCCAATCAATATCAMCAGATTCTGGAGACCAATGTCCAGGAATCAGTGACAAAGCTGAAGCTGCTGAAGCCGGGGGCTGGATCTTCCAACAAGACAACCACCCTAAACACTGCTCAACATCTACTAAGACCTTCATGCAGAGGAACAAGTACAAAGATCTGGAATGACCATCTCAGTCCCCAGACCTGAATATTATTGAAAATCTGTGGTGACACTTAAAGAGAGCTGTCCATGCTCAGAAACCATCAAACCTGAATGAACTAGAGATGTTTTGTAAAGAAGAATGGTCCAAAACATAGATGCCGCGAGCGCCACCTTGAGAGTCTCAAAAGAACAACAGTTTTTAACTTTGGGCCGCAGAGGGCCGTGGGACTGCATTGATTTTGAACACTATGCAATACAATATCTCCCCACTTGTAGCAGTAGTGCGCCACTCAGATGTTTAACAACTTTTTAATATGTAGAAGAAGAACCTTAGAAACC
>NW_013953523.1:74034-77983 GCF_001266775.1 Austrofundulus limnaeus
GATGAGTGACAGGACAGGGGCACTTCAGGGGGCCAATCAGATTTCAGCTGGGGCAATGTCTCTGTGGCCCCGCCCCTAGAACCGCCCCTGGTTTAGACCCAGGTAACATCCTCATATCTGACTGAACAAGTGGTTCAGGTGTTATTCCCTCAAATGGATTCAGGACTTTTTCCCCCCATTTCTTCTTCTTTTGGTTAAACCTGGAAAAATAATTTGATCTTCTGCAATAATGTGAACTCTTGCTCAATCTTTAAACATTCATATTGTGTTGGAAATGACTCTCAGCCACTACCACATCAAACTCAATAGAAGTAAAACTGAGTTATAACCAGTTATAACCCTAACCGTTTCTATGGTCAGTTGGCTGTGGAYGTGATCTTAAAATTGGGTTGACTTGGTTGTAAATGTTCCTTAAACAGATAACGTTGAGCTAAAATCCATTTAGTGGTTTGAGATATTTTGCTAACAAACAGTTATAATAGTGCAAGAAATAATACAAGACCATTATATAGAAGCAACAATAAACAAACTGTCCACACTCCTTTAAATATTGGCAGTCTTTATTTTCACAAGACTAAGAAATGTTTAATATACATTTTTTTTCTTACAATTTAACATCTATCTCATCTTTTTGTTTCATAACATTTAGGAGATACTCTGGCAAGTAAAAATCTGGTTTACTGTTAAGGCCTCTTTCAGAGACATCTACAAACGGCTGCACTCTATTTACACATTTTTCATTCTCTTCAGTCAGTCACTATCATCAGAAAGTGAGTCCTTTCTGCTCCTGTGGGCCAAAAAGGCAGGTGGAAACGTTTCCAACACCTGTCCAACTCCACGTTTAAGTCCCAAGACTTGACGTGGTTCTGTGAGCCCGATCGAACATCCAGCAGTGGGACATCCCGTGGGCTTGGAAAACGCTGCTGCTGCCCCTGGCCTGCACGCAAAGACATTCACCATCGTCACACGAAACGTTTCCTCTGACCTCAAAGTTTGGTTTTTGTTTCCCCCCCACGTACGAGACAACTCTGCCAAAGTGACACGGACACGAGCACGGACCCTCYCAGAAATGTTTGTGGAAACAAAAGTAATGCCAACTGAAGCTGCTGGAGCACAGCTTGGGGATTTTAAGGCTTCAGTCCTTTAAATGGTTTGCATAGATGTTACATCAAATCCTTCAAAGTCAGATTCTTTCCATTAAGGTGGAACTTAATGACATTTTCTTAAAGATTATTCTTTAAGAAAATGTCATGTAAGATGACTCAACCAGCCAATTTCAAAACTAAGAGTTGTTTTTTTCTAGTGTTTATAAGTTTCCTAATCGATGTCTAGAAGACTTATTTTCATCCCTCATTTTGGCTAAATCATTTAAATTTCTAAAACATGATCTGTATAATAAATTACTTAGAAATTACAGTTTTCAAAACCATATTATGCATCTAAAAGCACAAGGACAAAACATTTGGGACAATAGGTCAATTCTAAAAGATTTCTTTCCCCCCAGTTAAAATACAGACATAAGTTACTGTACAGAAGCAAAGAGGCAGCATCACTTTAGAATTGAAAGAGCCAGGTGAAGCAGCTTACAGACCTGACTATCAAACAAATAAACAAGATTGTTCTTTGTGCTTCAGGGAACTCCTGCAGATAAATCAGAACTTCACATCGACAGCTTTTGTAACCATGAAAGGATGTTAAAAATGTACCAAACATCTCAACCCTCCACTTCAGGGTGGGAGTACGAGAACAGTTAGATCAAATGATTCAGATCGAGTTCATTTACACTAAAAACAAATACAAAAACAAAAAACAAACAAAAAAACAGGCCATTTAAAAGAGTTAAACTAAAGGAATGCGCTTTTTGGGACAGGGATGGTGAGGATCTGCACTCTGTCCACTTCCACCTACGACTAGAACAGTAAAATCCACTGTAGTACCAAATATATATCTTCATACCAAAAATAAGCTAAAAAAATTACACCTCCTTGACATAAAACCCTGTATCAAAAACATCTGATTTCTCTTCTCTGGTTTGATGTGAAATGCTCTGGACATCCATGCTGTCGTCTTCTCTTTAAMAACATGTTAGACGTTTGTGCTGAACTGAAACCTGCAGCACCAACGGGGGTGGGGAGGGGGGCATTCAAGACTTTGCCTTCTTCTGGGGTCAGAACAGGGGGAACACCTGCCACAACATCCAACTCTGTCAGACACTTTCAGCTCAACACCATRAGCATTGCACCGACAACCAGAGTYAACTCGAGGTATGGCGTTACCTTCTAACTGCTTAAGCGGATGAAATGAAACTGAGTAATAAGGAAATTAAAAGCCTGGATGCTGCTTTGCTCACAGCAGARGTTATAACATGTTCAGGTTCTTGTACAGAACGATTCCATCTGTGGGTCAAACACAAACACCTGGGATGTAACTCGTCTCCTCGTATTTCTTAGAGATGAGCTCAGCTCTTCCTCCTCTCTGAAACTGCTCTTTGACCGAAGCAAGAAGCAAGTTTGAAAACTTTCTAAACACAAAGAATTCAGCTAGCATGGATTAAAAACAAACAAACAAAAACAAAAGGCACAAAACAGCTGCTCTGAATTATCAACACTCATAGCAACATTAAATTTCATTTGCGTTCTTGTCATTCCTTTCATCTCTGAATAAATGAAGAGAATAACATCCTCGGAAAAAATGGAGACGTCCCAAAACAGGTGCTTTCTATTTGACCAAACATGTTTTCTTAATGTTTATCAGATGGCAACCATCCCAAAGGAGGTCAGGATATTAAACTGCCAAAATGAGACAYTTTGATGTTTTGTTACGCTGCAAGCAGAACCATGAAGAAGCTCCAAAAGAGCCATTAAAGTATATTCTTACCTAAGAGAGCAGGTAGATTTCTCTGGCAGAAAATTATACTGCTGTCCTTACAAACATACAAAGAGTTAATAGTGAATTACTGTAATATGAAGAAGAGTTTTCCCCACCCCCACCCCCCCTTCCAACAGCGGACAGTCTGAGGTCCTGAAGGCAGTCTGTTAAAGTCTCTCTGACGGTTCTCCCCTTCATTTGGATTAATCCRGGTCCTTTCTGTTTGGATAGTTTTATCTGAGGTGAGGAGCCAGCAGAGCCAGGACCAGCCCACAAAGCACCAGCACCGTGCTGCCCTCTGACCACACCCCGGCGCTGTCTGGGTTGCTCACTGGACCGGCTTTGGGTGTCCTGACGCTCGGTGTGGTGGGGAAGTATATGTCCCCGTCACACGATGGGGAGTCACAGCCGCTGCCACTCTCCTCTCCCCCGCTGCTCTCCTCATCTGTGGGGAAAAACACAGAGGGATCAGAAAACTGAAGAGTGGAAATTCAAACGTAAAAAATATATATTTAAGAAGACTCAGCGTCCTCACCTGTTCCAGACCAGTCGTTGCCGCTGTGCGCTGATTTCAGCCAGTTCGTCATGTCCTTCAAAACTGAGATCTGTCGGCGAATGACAACATCTGGTTTCGTTATGTCCACCTCCACGTCAGGGTTCGATACCTGGTTGGCCAGCCCGTTGCCAATGACAACTGACTCGTACCTGTGAACAACAAATGCTCAAAATAAGATTTGACACAMAAATACAGAATACTCTGGTGAAAACACTGAACAGATGTTGACGATGATACAAACAGAAGTTATGAAAATACAAACATGGTTTCAGCTGAATAAATTATCAATAAATCTGGGCAAAACAAACTACAGGATATTTAGTAACAAAGTAATATTGAAGCCCCATTCAGAATTAATGGTACTGAAATTCATAGAGTCAGTGAAATTATTTTTTTTTTACGCGATGCTGACATAAAGAGCTCACGTTAATTATTTAAGAACAAAAATAGCAGAAACTATTGCAATATTGTATAAAGTGAAAGAGTTAAAGCAGTGCATATATTATATAATTCAGTGATTGTACC
>NW_013953523.1:78983-79466 GCF_001266775.1 Austrofundulus limnaeus
CTGAAGAAGTCTCTTGGAGAGACGAAACGTTTCATTAGAGAAGAACCCATCCAGAAGACCTATACAATTTTTTTCTTTTTAAATAAAAACATGTATTATGATTAGGTCTTACCTGCTTTTTGCCGTCCCATTCCAGCAGTCATCCACAGGTGCAGTCCTCTCATCGGCACACACAGTCTCTGGCAACGTAGACCAGAACTTCTTGGCGTGTTTCAGCTTCTTCTTTACTTCATTTGTCTAAGAGTACACACAGACCTGATCAGGCAGGAAACCCCAAATTAAGATCTGTCTGCTGTGCTTTCATTTGCAAAGTCCTTACCAGTCTATCCAAACTGGTACCAGCAGCAGTTGTGGGTCTTGCCTCTGGACTGTAAGGACGGAAGCGCCCGGTAAAGCCTGTGTCTTTTACAGAACGTTTGGATCGGAAGGCAGGGTTTGGTTTAGGCATCCCACATCCTTGGAAAACCTGTTAGAGAGCAGAAA
>NW_013953524.1:0-15942 GCF_001266775.1 Austrofundulus limnaeus
ATGGTATGGTGTGATATGGTATGGTATGGTATGGTATGGTATGGTATGGTATGGTATGGTATGGTATGGTATGGTATGGTAACATTGTCTGAGAAAGCTGCAAAGATGAGAACAAGTTTTAAACTATCTTTAACTCACTGAGTCATCACTCGTCTGCATGCGTCAATCAATCAAACCCATCCTTGTTATGGTCTGTGGGGTTTTATTTTCCTGCATCTGTGTGTGTTTGGGTGAGAGAGAGATAGTGCTTCCTCTAAACCTGCAGTCTATCTCCCCATCAATCTGGTGTTTTTATATCTTCATCTTCTTCACTCCATTTGCCATTCGATTGTTTTTCTTAAACACCAGATTATACTTTTAAACTCATGAAGAGAGAAGTAAACAGAAACAAACAAATCCATCAATAATTTAAGCAATGTGTTAAAGGACACAAAATGTGCACATTGCCTCAGACAGCTCTGGACGCACTGGGTTCTCTAACCTCCTGTTGTGTTATCCCAGCTGGTGCATTAGTGCCAGTCTGACTCTGAGCAGTCACAGTGTGTTCACCCTGCATGTATGGAGCACAGTTAACTTCCCGATCCATCAGAGAGGGGTTTTAGAGAGAATCAATAACAGTTTCAGCATAAAACAAAGACTGAGTACAAACCCAGAAGGTTGGAAACTTTAGTAAAAAATAAATAAAAGTACTTTAAATCACTATTCACAAGGGCAAAGGAGTTATTTATGTTTCACTAACTTTATTGCAAATAGAAAATGTATCAAAGCTAGTTTGATGATGGCAACACTCCATTCATACTGTTTTCAAGCAAGTAATTTATAATAGCTGCCTTTTCATCTTGGGAAGAATTAGGGGTGTAACAATACATTCTACGCCAGGGGTGTCAAACTCCTGTCCTCGAGGGCCGCTATCCTGCATGTTTTAGAGGTTTTCTTGCTCCAACACACCTGATTTTGATCGCTGGGTGATTAACAGGCTTCTGCCCAATTTGAAGAGTTAATTCAATCACTGAATCAGGTGTGTTGGAGCTGGAAAACCTCTAAAACATGCAGGATAGCGGCCCTCGAGGACTGGAGTTTGACACCCCTGTTCTACGCTATGTTTCCATTTTATCAAGACAAAACAGAAACATTGATCAATATTGTGATCATACGCCTGATATGGATTGATATCATATGCCCATCTAACATCATCATTGTGTTAGATGGGCATTTGATATTGCAACATATAGATTGCAGACTTGTGAAATGAATAAAATTGAATTTGTATCATGACAGATTTTGCAACATCAAAAAACATTTTTATGTCATCCAAACAAATCAATACAATGTTGTCTTGAGGTGACTTACACCCCTAGTAAGAATAAAGAATAAAGCATACCTATCTGAGCATAAATTGTGTATTTGATATTGGAAATTAGTTTATCTGTCCAGTTTCCTTTCCTGCGTTCTTTGTCATCGCTAAACGTTTCTTCCTCACTGGTAGAAAAGACGTGTGTGCGAGGTGGCATCTAAGCTGGAGGCATCATTTAGTGGCAAACTTTGTCACGACAACCAATTCAGTGCCACTGCGACATTTTTATACATTTTTGTAATTTCCAAAAATTATTCTGAAAGCTACGGAGCCCGCGAGGGGACATGGGGGGATTTTTTTTCTTTTGCGTTCCCTCACAATACCGTTGCGTTCCCTCACAATACCTTTGCGTTCCCTCGCAATATCTTTGCGTTACCTTGCAATACTTTTGCGTTACCTCACAAAATTGTTTTGCGTTCCCACGCAAAAGATTGTTTTGTTTATGAACTGAATTAAATCAGCCTTTTATTTTGAAATATCTGGTTACCAATACAGGATGTGTCGCCACAGGTTCGTGAAATTGACATTGAAGTTGCGTGGCTGCACTGTGTCAAAATATTGGCATGTGACATACTTACATGCGTGGCTGTGTGATATATTCATTCTGAAGCTGAATTAAAGCAGTGGGCTAACTTGCTAATGGTGAACATGTGAGTTTGTTAATAAACCGGCAGGCACAACGGTGATGAACTACTTTTGCGAGGGAACCCAAAAGGAATTGCGAGGTAATGCAATACTATTACGTGGGAACACAAAAGAAAAAAAAATATCCCATGTCCCCTCACGGGCTTCGTAAAAAGCTGCTTTGAGAGTTTACTTTTTATAAAAAAAATTATCTTTTTTATTTATTTATTTATTTATTTATTTTTTGCACATTGGCAACTTGGAAATTGGGCTGAAGTCACTTGCAGGCCAAATGTGGCCTGCAGGCCACCTATTGCCCATCTCTAGTTTAAACAGTAAGTCAGGATAGACCTTAGAAGTGACAACATTCTTAGGGTGACCTTTGAAAAAAATGATGCTACCAATAAATAGTGATTATAATGTTGTTTTTTCTGTGTTTATTTTGCACTTTTCTTAATGCTGTAATCGGATGGTATATTTGCACAGTTTTTTTTCATAATTGTTAAAACTCCAAACCTGTTTCTGTTCTGGCTTTCCAGGTGTTCCTAATGTAGTTACTTCTCCTGCTATAATATTGTGTTCAGTTTCCCCCTTTTCATCATGAGATTTGTGAGATTGTTCCTGGGCTCCACAATATGTTTTTACTTGGAAGTTTGTTCCTGAGGTCAGTGATGGTCTCCTGTTTCCTGAGGTCAGTGATGGTCTCCTGTTTCCTGAGGTCAGTGATGGTCTCCTGTTTCCTGAGGTCAGTGATGGTCTCCTGTAAGTCCTGTTTGCTTCAAGTAAATTATTTCTTTTATTTACCTGTGGATCTGCATCTTGTCCATCAGTGAACGTGAGGTTTGTCTTGAAACATTTATCTAAAAACATTAAAAACGTTTGATCATATGGATCAAACAGCATCAAAAATCCAAATTTTGTTCGTTTGGGTTATATTTGTATTTTCCAGCAGACAAACTACATATATGTTTGCATCACAAGAAAACACTTGTACATATTATTTTTGTATGTGTCTGTCTCTCCTGAGGCAGTGAAAATCTAGAGGAGAAGGCAGACAAGACTCAGATGATAGTGACAGAAAGGACCTCATGCATCAAAACATATCAGTATGCATATGTTCAGACAAGATGTGCCTGACTCACCTCTGGCGCTATGTAATCGGGAGTACCACAGAATGTTCGCGTGGTTACGTCTTCTTTCATGTTCTCTTTACACATCCCAAAGTCAGCTATCTTAATGTGGCCTTCAGAGTCCAGCATCACGTTGTCCAACTTCAGATCCCTGAGGAAACCGAGACACATTAGAAACCATTTTACAGACGTGAATCATATAGCTGGTTTTCAATTTTTTTATTTATTACAAATGGTCATGTTGTTCTTTATAAATATCCCGGAGTTCTTATATAACACCAGAGGCAAAACTGGTGTTTATACACAACACCACTGGATATGTCTTCTATTAGACACAAACAGGTATTCCATAAGGAACATGGATATCACATATTCTTTAAGCGGGGGCAAAATCTGCTTTTTTTTCAGCTTTACATAGTGGTATAATGTTATTTTCTCATCAAAAACATAACTGGAATGTTGCTTTGACTCAATCATGCATGCTTGTGAAACCCTTGAAACTCCTATGGAAGCCATTTGGAGCTGCCTAAGCACTTGCTGGTACAAAGCACCGCCCATTTGGACAAAGCTCCTCCCTGGAGCTCAGTCTGCAGCCTAAAGCAAATTATGTCTGGAAAGTGACGAAGTTGAGATAAGAAAGCCAATATATTTGAAGATAAAACTTCATTTTGTAGATTGTTTCTTTTAATATCAGTGATTTTGTTTATCACTGCCTTTTTTTTTTTTTTTTTTTTTTTTACTAAAATTATTTCTGATCCTTTCTTTCTTAGAGTTAATGGGCTTCGGAGTTTGAGTCTTTAGTTTTTATGTACTTGTTTTATCTCTGCAGGTTTATTTTTTACAATGTGCAGAATGTGTTATTTTCACTGTGTTATTTTATTCATAATAACAACAAAATGTTCATAAAAACAAAGTAAATCATTTATTGAATGAAAAGAGTGCAGAAAAAAGAAACAAATATTACGGTATATCTGCCCCTTATTAGGAAACAACTTCAAACAAAAACAACTTAAACAATCTCTATATATGAGAAAAGAAAACCAACAATGAAATAAAAACAAGAACATAAGGATTACACAAGGCATCCAACGATATATTTAATAAATAATACATAGCTTCATACATTCCCAAGAAATTTAACTGAGCAATCTTTTTAAACATTTAAATTGTTGTGGAATTTTTTATCTTAGTGTCAAGACTATTCCACAAATCTATTCCCTGATTTACAGTGCAGCGCTTCTTCAAACTTGTTTGAAATAAAGGTTTTTCAAGAATTTCCATTATTATATGAGATTTCTATGTCAGCTATTCATCAATGCTGACACCTGACTTAAAAGGGACGTATCATGCAAAATCCACTTTTCAGCTGTTAAATACATTTTGGAGGCTCTATAAGGGCATAAATTATAGATTATAATTAAAGATTATAATTTAGTCTTTCCTAGTGCTACAGAGATACCTTTGTATTCTGTTTGGTTCATATTTTTCAGCACATTCAGTTTTCTCTGTTTTCTATGATGTTTCTCTAAACCAGCATTTCCCAAAGTTGGGGTCGGGACCCAAAGTGGGGTCCTGAAACATCAAGGTGGGGTCCTGAAAAGATTTTTCTGAATTAATTACATTTTTGCCTTAGTTGTTACAAAGGAGTGAGGTCAGTGTATTTAAAATGGATAAATGTAGTATAAAAATATTTTTACAATGCCCATGTTTAGTTGACCTGATACAAATGTTTATCATCCAGAAACAGTTGGGGGCTCAGGTCTCTGCTACTGTTATTTTGTGGGTCAAAAGCTGAAAAGTTTTGGAACCACTGCACTTTGGTTCCCAAAGTTGGGCTTGGGACCCAATTATGGGTCATGAAGCACCTTGGATAATCTCCAGAAATCAATTTAAAGGGTAATAAAATAATTGCTGATGTAATATTTTCCCTATAATTATTACAAAAACACAAAAAAGTATGAATAAGTGTTTATATTTGTGTATAAGCTGTTTAGATGGTCAAAAAGCCTGTGTTTTTAGGGTTATTAACAAAGTTCGTGTACTCAGACCAGTAATATTTGGGGTCACAAGTTTTCGCCATGGATATTTTGTGGGTCATTAGATAAAAAGTTTGGGAACCACTGCTCTAAACTATTACATCAAATAATCTGCAACGGAATTACCTTATAAGGTCTGGACTAACCGATTACGATTTCCTTATTAATTCTCCTCGAGTTCTGGGTCTAACTCTGGCTCAATATGTGAGGCTGGATGGACAAGTTTTCTGTTGTTGACATTTTCAATTTAATTGTAAATAAAACACTTCTGCATCGATAGAAAACACAACCCCTTGTCTCAAACCGGAGTGGACCGGTCTGGAAGCAGGAGGGGGCGGGGCTTGAAGCATCTTAAAGGAACAGTATCAAATCCTGCTGCTATGAGACACACAGCTGAACAGTGGTGAAAGAGGGGGCTGGTAAAGTTAAAATAAGGAGGGATTCAAACCAAAGCATTGTAATTTCACTTTATAAAACCCCCAACTAAATGATTTAAATGTGAAAAGCAAGGATTTCAAAGCATGATATCCCTACTATAAGTTGGGCATGTTTGTTCTTCCCAATAAGGGTTTGGTTGGGGTAGCTCATTGTAGCTTCAGTTGCACCTGAGAGGTGAGTGTGTGGCAGGTATAAAAGTAACTCAATACACAGTGCTTTGGGACTCTCCCTCACCTTTCTGCCTCTGTGGGAGGCTGGCTTGTCAAATGGGTAATGTTTATGGTTACAGCTCTTTTGTGTTTCTGGGTCAATCAATCTTACCAACAATTCAGGCAGAATGTTTTTCCTTATTGTCCTAATCATTTTTTTTTCTTTTCACAGTAAACAGTTTTGGACAATAACAAATTTGAGCAAGCTCAGTTTTTGTTGCCAACTATGAGCCAAGTTGGTAACACACCCAAAAATGTTATTTCACTGACTCTAAATTTCAGTATCATCAATACAGAATGGAACTTTGATAGTTTTCTTTCTGTTATCAAATATCTTTTAATTTGTTTTATTCAAATTCAGTGATTATTTACTAAGTTGAAATCAAGTCTGTACTATCCTAAACTCTGTATCACTTCCAACATTTGTTGTATTTTCATCAGAATAAATAAGTGTTGTGTGATCAGTAAACAAAATAAATTTAAAAGCTTCGACAACCGGATTAAACCATTCAAAGGTAAAATACACAGTTTTGGTCCAAGTACAGAACCCTGAGGGACTCCACAACTAATATTTCATCATTCAGATCTTACATTATTTACTTGAACATACTGTTTCCTATTTTTCAAATAACTAGATACCCACTGTTCATTTACTCATTAATATAAGAAAAAGGGTGGAAATCAAGCTTGTGCACAAGCAACCCCCCCAAAATAATATTTTAAACAAGAACACAGTTTTTTAAGAACATAAACCGCATACACATTTCTGCCTACATAAAGTTTCATTCTAAAACATATGCATTTTCTGTACGTGAACCCTTTGAAAACCATTATAATTCAAGAGCCCTCACAACTACTACATGAAGTCCAAAATATATAAAAAAATTTGAAAGGTTTTGGTCATTACTTGTAGTCACAGTTTTATTTGTTGTAAACAAAACCGTGTGCATTGAGTTTTTGTATTAGTACACACCTATAAATGATTCCTTTACTGTGGAGAAAGAAGAGACCAATGGCGACCTCTGCTGCATAAAATCTGCAATAAAATAATTTGTTCACAAAATTACAACAGAAAAGAAAAACAACATTACCACACAACAGAAAATAATTTTAAAAATGAAATGTTGAAGCATGATACATGTATTTTTGGCTGTAATTTATAATTTGAGTTACAGCTCGATCCTACATTTGCTCAATAAAAAAAATTCATTAAAATAAATTCTTACACTGCTTGAGGTTCCTTGAATTTGCCCACTTGTTGGATGTGGTACATTAGGTCTCCACCATTCACATACTCCATGACAAAATACAGGCGGTCCTGTTGGCATGCAGAAAAACATGAGAAGGTTTATTAAGGGGAGGTGAAACAAACTAGTCCTCTGAGTTCTTGTTAAAAACATCGTTTCTCAAAGAAGTGTCCAATTTCAACAGACTTCATTGTTTCTGTTCACAGACAAAGACGCAGTCCAGTTTAAACACCTACTCTGACCTCACAGTCTGTGTTGTTGTATCTTTAGCGTCATCTGTTCCATGACAAGGTGACCTAGATTGCCCACAAACAAACCAGTTTGTGGAAAAAGAAACAGACACACATGTACACACACAACGCAGCTGCTGTCAGGAAATATTCTCTTTATTATAAAACACTGGTGACACGTTTGGCCTGACCCCAGTCTAGTTGTCTTTGATTGTCCCTTACAATCATAACCAAAGCAATCATTCTTCACAGAAACAGAAACATCTTGATGACAAGGCTGATCCTGAAACAAAGTGTCATCTCTGATGGATAAGCTGCTTTTTCTTTGACGTTTGAAGGCTCTGACCCTCACTGCACTGCAGTGACATCGCCCTTAGCCAAAACTACACCTCTCTCCGTCTTTGCACCTCCACAATTAGCCCTCTCTGCACGCAGTAATAAAGAATAAAAAGGCTTTTTATAAAGGGATGCTGATAAAGTCATGAGTAACTTGATTTTTCAAAAATCATAGGCCTTAAAAAATCAAAGGCCTTCTGAATAAACTTACCTATCCTACAAGCAATTAGATAAAATTGAAAAAAATATATCCTTTTTTTTATTAATAAAACGAAATGAGTATCACTTTGTACACAGACACAGAAAACTGTAAAACTTTGATTTGTTTTGCAAGTTTACTAAGTTTTGTGAGAAAACTTGTTCATGTGTGACTATGTTTTTGGTTATGTCAAGCTACTTCTTCTATTGTATTTATTCTCCTGCTGGTGCTGTGACTTTTCTAAAAATACTATAAAAGTTTGAGGATGTTCATTTGTTTTAGAGCCACTTTTATCCTAAATAATGCATTCTGAGGGGGAAAATATATATATATTTTTACATCTAACTGAGAAATGAGTGGTTGCAAGACATGGATAGATATTGTAAATCTGTATCAAGATTCATTTTTTATTCATGGCTTCTGAAGACTCATACTAAGTGTCTCTGGCATGCATATTCTTCAAATACAGAGTCTAAAACACAGATTTGTATTTAAGAAACTTGGCATAATGCACATGATTTTACCCATTTTGAACTCAACTTCTTCTTTCTTGTCCTTGTTGTTGGCCATTGAAGCAAAGCTCTGTTCACATGCAGACATTCCCCTTTGACATCACTTCCTGCTTCTTCACAAGTGAATATATCTACAATGTTCATCTCAGCGGTATGACTTTTTTTTCAATATGTTATCAACGTTATCTTTCCAAAAATGCATTCATACTGATTACAAAAACTGATGTCTTAGGCACCTTAAAGTCAGGATTTTTAACAGCTTTTACTGTTTCTTTACTAATAGGTTGGTTTATCTTGATTGTTTCACATATTTTCTTTTAAATACTCCACATGAAATATTGGTTGCATAATTAGATGAGCTTAGCAGATCTAATTACTGTAGTAAGCATAGCCATGTGCTGCATGCATGTGACTCCCAGGCTCTGTGGCAATGACAGAACCAAAAGGTTATTTGCTCATGCACGAGAGTATAGACCCACAATTTAGTACCAGTACATGTGAACTCACCTACTTTAGTTTATTAACTGGTGATTGTTTGTTTCCCTCCTGCCTTTGTTTAATTGAACTTGTTACATTTGTCCTCTACTGCCCTCTGCAACAATTTATGACTAAGCTGTTTGGCTAAAAGGCAGACTCTGAACTAACAGGACCTGACTGATCAGGAAGAAACGTGTTCCGATGAATATCCAGAGGCATATTTTACCCACCACAGTCTGGAAGCACGAGTGGAGGTACGTGAGGAAAGGTGGCTTGTCCTGCTGGGCCAGGACTCTCTTTTCTACCATTGTGCATTCGACATCATCGTCCTGGATCACTACGTCCTTCTTCAGGATTTTAACTGCGTAAAGCTCTTTTGTGGCCTTCATCTCAGCGAGCATGACCTTTAAAGAAACCAAAAAGACCAATGATGTAGGAAGAATCTTGGAAAACCTTTTTTATAACTGTTTCCTGAATTCCAACCTTGCCAAAGCTGCCTTTTCCCAGCACAGCCAGAAACAGGAAGTCACTGAGTTTGACCTGGTCCAAGCTGTTGGATGGGAGGTTGCTGGAGCGGCCGTTGTCCGTCTCTGTGATCACCTTCTTACCTGGGCCTAGCCTGGCCTTCTGCACTCAACACACAAAGGACAAAATGTTTAACAAACATTTAAAGGATATATTTCAGAAAATACTAACTATAGATATTGAAAATAGTTCTTTAAAGCTGATTGACTTCTTAAGTTACAAAGCAAAGCTACTTTTTCATGACTGTATCAATAAACATGTATGAACACAATAACATGTATGAACACAATCCTTAGAGTGTTTTTTGACATCTTTAGCTCCTTTTAGATGCACTTACTCAAACTATTGTTTTTTTTATTTCACATCCACTATAAACAAAACTAAGTAACTGCATTTAAAGGACAACGCTGTGCAGCTGACAGAGCTAAAAAAAAGCATCATCAAAATAATCAGCCAGTCAGTTCAACAGTTAAAAATCACTAAAAAACTGCAGTCTTTGAAGCAGAAAAATATGATAATGCAGCACATCATAAAAATGGCAATAATATTGATAGCGAGAAAAAAAAAGACAGAAAACATGACACATACTTGAATACAGAATAATTAGATGATTTTAGATACCGTTAATAAATGAAGTACTTGCTTTGAAAGTGTATGAAAATATTTAGTGTATAGACATCTTTCACCAAAGTTTTATTACTCAGTAAGTTAAAACAATTGCCTTACTTTACACAAAACAAAATCAGCTACGTATAGACTTCTTGTTATATCATAGTATTAAGCTTTTAATAAGGACTATTGTTCTGTTTTGTGGGACAGAATCTATGTAATACATACTGCATATATTTAATAAGGAAAAAATTAAAATGAAATGTATAAAATGCTAATGCATTCATTTAGATTATTGATTCATTAGAAGCAAAGGTTCCAAAATACTATTAGAAACTTTTATTTGTTGATAAAAACTGCAAAGCTCGGCTGGCTCCTGAGAAACAAGCTTATAAGTTTAAATGCTTAAAAAATACTTTGGGTTATTTTTAACTGCTATAGATTCATCATTAGATAAACATTTCATGAAAATATTCATTTCTGGAGGAAAACTGATTTGAAAAAATGTTTTCTTTAAATCTAAAATAAGTAAATGGTTCAATATCAAACCAGAAATTTGCAGAAAACTCATTAATGGTACTCTGAGCTTTTTATTAGCATTAACTTATTGGAGCTTTTCTATTTTTAAGTGTGTTGTACAATCTGAGTTTACAGGAAAGCTGCTCATTTTGATTCAATATCATTGATTTATAACAAATTTATGCGGGTTTAAATAAGTAAATAAATGAATTTCAGGAGTCTGTTTTGTGTTGCTGTTAGACCTTACACAGTGAGAATTTTTTTCATAGTTTTTTCTTCCCTTCACTACTGAATACTTGGTCAGTTTTAAAGGAAAGGATGCAACACTTGGGTCAGTTCTCCTGCATTCATCCAGTGGTGAACAAAGTGCTCTGTTTGAGTCGTTGTACTGATCCTACTCAAATATTACTCCAATAAAATTAAATGTATCTCTGTCAAATTATTACTTAAGTTAAAGTACTAGAGTATGTACCATCAGAAACACGTAAGAGCCGAAAGTACTTCAATTTTGACATTTTTTAACATTGCATTTCACTTAGTTGAGGACAATTGGAATTTTTTTTAAATTGAACTAATCTTTAACTCCAAATATAACAATAATAATGCATCAGTCTTACATAATGCTTTTCCAGATGCTCAGAGACATTTTACAGTTTGATGCATTATTCCTTCACTCCTCAGTCACAATCAGTGGTGGATGTGTGGCTGCTGTTCTGCACCTACGGTCCCTCCAGACCACCACAATCACAGCAACAGATTTATACATGAGGAAGTTGGGTTAAATGTCTTGCTCAAAACACAAAGACAGTACGCGCTCAGGCGATCTTAACCAGCAGCCACTACCCCTTGCACCACTGAAATCTAAATCAGCCTAATTATACCCTTTTTGCAAGAAATGTCAGCTCCTCAGTCTACACAGTCACTGCTTCAAGAAGGCTTGGAACAGTCTGATTGAATCGAGGTATTAGTATCAGGTAGTACAACTAAATGACTAAATAAGAAGCTCATCTGTTTGATGGAAACATTTCACACTGAGCTTTTTAGTTGTTATTTGTAATATTTTTACTAGTTTGCTGAGTTGAAAATAAACTAGAAACACTTTTGTTCAAAAAAATTTAACAAAGTTCATTTGGTAGTAAACCGTTAATAGAAAAAAAGGGACTAAAATTCTAAAAAGCTCTAACTTAAGTCTTAAATGAAATGAGTTTGTGTTCAAATCAGGACTAACCAGGATTGAAACAAAGACCTGCTGGAACGTGCAGCTATAAGGCAACACTAGTTGACAAAAAATATTATTATTATTCTCCTCGCAGCTGGATTAAAACTGTTTACTGCCACCTACTGTTCAGGGGTGTAATGTGTAACTTTACAGTGTGTGGTGGAACACACATGGATGCAAACTACCAGAGTTGTAAAGTAATAAAATACAAATACTTTGTTACTGTACTTAAGTAGAAAATTTGGCTATCTGTACTTAACTTGAGTAATTATTTTTCAGCGTACTTTTTACTTCTACTCCTTACATTTTTACCCAATTATCTGTACTTTCTACTCCTTACATTTTTTAAAAAGTTAAGAAGTAGAAAGTCATTTCTCCTATTTCATTTCAGCTTGTTATTTGTAAAAAAAAATACTATCCTGAAAAATTGTGGCTCCTGGATTGAATTTAATTGAGGTTGGCTGAGAAGTATAAATATATACCATTCTGATACTATATTTAGTTTGTACATAATCCACCAAAGCTGCACACTTTTAGAAAAAATATATTTTTGAAGAGGTCACCACCCAATAAATGTATTTTGGAAAATCTAACCATTCATTTTTACTCAGTACTTTTACTTTTATTACTTAAGTATATTTTATGTCAGAAATTTACTTTTAATACTTAAGTACAAAATAAATCATATACTTCAAAACTTTTACTCAAGTAATATTCATAGAGGAGACGTTAACTTTTACCAAAGTCATTTTATGATAAGATACTTGTACTTTTACTCAAGTATCACTTTCAGGTACTTTATACAACACCGCAAACCACACAAACACTGCCAAAAAATAACTAAAACCTTTAGAGAAACGTAGTGGAGTAAAAACTGTGATTTCATTGTTAAAATGTAGTGAAGTAAAAGCAAAACCTTTTCTATAAAAATGCTACTCAAGTATAAATTCTCAAAAACTGTGTACAACACTCAAGTAAATTTACTTTGTTACTGCCCACCTCTACATGCATCTCCAGAGCAAACAAAATGTCTTAACATAGACCCGAGAAAACAGAAAAGCCTTTCTTTCATGCCACATCATGCTCAAACTCCCACCAGAGCAGATGCTTTAGAAGCTTGTAGGGTTATTTTACTTGCAGCGCACACTTTTCTAACAGTCTGAGCAACAAACAACAAGCAGATCCAAACCAAGTTCTGTCTTTGTACCCAAAAGCACATCCAGCGTTGCCATCTCAGGTTTCATTTTACCACCAGACATAACAAGCAAACGAACAGTACTAAAGCCTGGCATCATTAATAAAACCTAGAACCAACAAGCAACGAGAAACAAACACTGAGCATCTTTAGTTGTGTTAATGGCCTCGACAACCGTTTGCTCCAGTGAACTGAACGAGCAGCAGAGAAACACCAAGCAGAGCAGAACGCACTCCGTCACTGCAAACCCGTGAGCTTAAGCTGAGGAAATGAGCCGGACAGGGCCGAGCCGAGCCGAGCCGAGCCTACAGCCGCCTTACTTCATCTCCATCAGACGCACCTGATCAGAGTCTTCCACACCTGCTTGGTCCTGAAACCACAGGGAGAAGGGAGCCCAAAACACTGACTCACATTGAACATGTGCGTGTAGGTACAACCTTTATACTCACAGCTGGTAGTTGAGGAGAAACACAAGATTGTTTTTTAAAAACACAAACTTATGGCTAACACAAAACTAACTCAAAGAAAAAGCTGTAAATACAAATTTAGGCTGAATTTGGTTACTGTATCAGTTACAAAAAAACGTAAAAACAGCTAAGAAAAAGTACCTAATCTCTTGTTTGTTTTTATTTTGTTCTACTTATTCTGATTTCACTTCATGTGTTACAACATTTTAATAAAAAAAACACAGAAAAAGAATAAACAAGGTCAATTCCACTACAAATAAAATATTAAAGTGGAGCTTAATTTATCATGTAGAAAAATCAAAACAAAAACACCCAAAACCACTGAGCACATAACTCCAATCTAGGACAAAATGTCAGTCCACTGCTGACACCTTGTGGTCATTCATGATATTTTAGCTACAGGACTTGTTAAAAACAGTGGTTCCCAAACCTTTCAGCTTTTGACCTACAAAATAACAGCAGCAAAGACCTGTGCCCACAACTATTTTTGGATGATAAACATTTGTATCAGRTCAACTAAACATGGGCRTAGTAACAATATTTATTATTCTACATGTATAAATTTTAGGCAACTAAGGTAAAAATGTAATTAATTTAGAAAATATTTTCAGGACCCCACCTTTATGTTTCAGGACCCCACTTTGGGTCCCGACCCCAACTTTGGGAAACATTGCTTTAAAGAGTCCTTAATGTACTGCTCTGTTTGATATTACCAGCATGGCATGTTTGTTGGTAGAACTCACATATTGTCAAATAAATCCTAATCATTTGTTGAAAAAAGTGAAAGACACAAACATCAGTTTAGATGAGGATATGAGCAAACAACACGACACAAAGTGTAACTCACAGACAAATGACTCAAACATGCAGAAACATGAAAAATCCTTTGACAAACTAAAACTAGAAGCTGTGAAATCAAAGCTGAGCCACAACAAAAAAAGCAGAAGCAACCACATATTCATTTAGTTTTATTCTCAAAATATAAATGTACTTATTTGGTATAAATTCATTCATAGTAGAGCCACGGTGACATGAAGAGACGTGATGAAGAACGAAGGAATATTTTCACCACAACATATAAATGTCAAATGATTAATGGAGTGATGTGAGCAAGATGGGAGGAGAGGAAAGAAGAGGGGAGAGGGCTACCTTTAGATTAAAGTTAATTTGGCTGTCCTGAGAGCAGGGCAAGACGTGAAGAGAGGAAGAGAGAAACTCTTGCATTAAATATGAACAAGTGACACAGGATGTACAGTATTCGGTAAGTCTCACCATGGACACAGGAGGGAGCAGGAAGCTAGGGGGACAAAAAGGGGAGAAACCACAAAGGGGGTTTATGAAGAGGACTGAGAGAAAAGAGGACTTCCTCAGGCCAAAAAGTATTCAAAAAATTAAGAGTAATGTCCAGGGGATAATACACTGAGGGACAACTTCAAACAGGATATTTATATAAACCTCTCCTGTTTGCTGCGGTGGGATTTGTTGTTTGGGAGCTTGATCGAAACCCGTGTAAGATGCAAACACAGCGGTGAAACTTAACAATCTACTGATGTTGATAGCAACAAATTAAATAAACTGTAAAAATGCCTCCTGCAGAAAGAGCCTGCTAACATCATGTGAAATAAGTGCGCTCAGATGAGCAGAGACCAGCTGTTAAAAAAACAAAATAATTAAATTGAAAGCATTATGTGTGTTTTGATCAGCGTGCACAGTTGGTCGTCTGGACCTGTTACCACAACAACCAGACCTAGCTCAGCAAATGACAGATCAGATTAGTCCCTTCAGAAAGAACATAAAACAGTCACATCTCATCACAGTTATAGCTCAACAGAGCACAAATGTACACTTATGTGCAAACATTTTAGAGGATCAAGACTGCCTTATAAGACTTAAAGTGGTCCTGTTTAAGACTTTTTCAGGATTTCTAAAGATCTTTAGTAAAGCTTTCTTTTACGGTACCCTTATTACCATGAAATTACAAGTAATAAAAATGTAATTGAATGTGATTACTACCTTATTACCATGTAATTACCATATTTATTCATGTATAATATGATCTCGTATAATACGACCCCCACTTTTGAACTTAAAAAGCATAAAAAATTAATCCTCAAACTACCTCCAATTTCATACAGACTTCAAGATTTTTCAGCCTTTGGAGTCTTTATACATATCAGTAAAATGATCCTTGGACTGTTCATTTTATTTTAACAACATATGTACCAAAAGGTATTTTGACAACAAATATATATCAGCTGTAGCAGCATCATATGAATTCTGACATTTTACACATAGTCCACCAGGATGCGCCAACACAAAAGTCAGAGACTTCACATAAGATTTGGACCATCTTGTGGGGGAAAAGCAGATTACTTCCTACTCTGGTGGGGAAACTTTTTCAGGGATACAAACTTTTTCAGAACACCAGTAGACGGCAGCCATTACAGATGAACATGTGTTTGTTGTTGATCCAGGAGCGGTCCAGTCACACGCTAATGTTATTAGTTCTTTACCATCACTAGGGTGCAGGAATACCCCCCCCCCCCCTTTTTTGTTCACATCATGTCGCCTGCCTGGATCTGTTATTATCTCACTCTGAAGCACGGAGGAGTGTCA
>NW_013953524.1:15952-18684 GCF_001266775.1 Austrofundulus limnaeus
CTACAGAACTGAGCACTAAATACTAACATGTTCATACAACATTTATATTTTTTTACTTTTGTTTTTATTTCAAATTACATACCAGATGTTATTGTAGATTATAAATATTTCTCATTTATTTAATACCCAGGTTGGTTGGTAACACTTTCTTTTAAGGTACCCTTATTACCATGTAATTACAAGGTGACAAAAATGTAATTAAATGGTAATTACTACCTTACTACCATATAATTACGTGGTAATTAGGGTACAATTTTACTATGTAATTAATTGTCTGCAGTAATGTAGCACTTACCTGGTAATGTATTACAATTCACTATGTAACACCTAAATAAGTAGTAGGCAATTTGGACAGTTTTAAAGTTATATTTTATTGCAATTAACCACTAACCCCAAAGTTTAGTTGCATTCTTTTGGTTATAAATACTGTATAGTGTTGAGTTACTACTGAATAGTAATTTCATTGTAGTTACCCAATAAATGTGGTTTTACTAACAGTAGTTTTTCTTTTGTACCATAATTACTACGTAATTACATGGTAATAAGGTAGTAATTACATTTAATTAACATTTTAATACCTTGTAATTACATGGTAATAAGCATACCATAAAAGAAAGCGTTACCAGATTTTTTTTTTCAGACCCAAGTGAGGGAATGAAGTTTTCTGTATGTCCTAAAACCAGCTTATTGTAAACCTAATTAATGCACCAAAAGCTCACTCAAACAATACTGGCCTTGTTTTAGTGAGGCCTCCGACTAGATTGTTAACAACTGATGTAATATTCAAAGCATTTATGGTGCAGCTTTAATAAGAATGAGTTACAGTACAGAAGGGCTATTCAACTAAATTACTCAGGGGGGCACAGTTACTCAAAGTCAACAGCTCAGGGGCCAGAGGGGCTGTGGGTTGCCCAATAATGGTAGGTGAAACATTGCAATATTTAACAGAACAATATTATACCTAAATGTTAAACAATTTTATTTCATTGAATCAATTTATAATTGATTTAAAAATGATTTATAAAATTAATACAAATAAATAAATAAAGATGCTTTTTACATTTTTTCCAAATTTATATATTTATTTTATTTAGGGCGCAGGGTGGGGCTCATTAGCAGGCCAGAGAGAGGACACCCACAGGCTGGATGTGGCCCGACAGTCGAATAGCCCTGCAGTACAATAAAGTTTATTTGTTAATACAAACAATAAGTCTCACAGAGGCAGAGAAGCAGAGACAGAGAAAAGAAGCCTTTGTTAGGAAGGAGGGTTTAAGGTAGCAGGTTAGATACAGTAAAGTAGGATTTGTCATCTGGTAAAGTTTTCACAAAAATAACAATTTTCTGTCGTGGGTTTTTGCAAAATGCAGAAAATTCATATGTGTACCCACTCTGAGAGCGGCGATCATCTGTGACTGATGCATCCATCCATAACTCTAACTGTCACAATATAATTACATGTACCATTACACACTCACATATACATTTTCTAATAGTTAATGGGTAAGCTACAAAACTTTAGTCCATTAGTAATTTGCTAAAGCTACATATTAATGATATTTACAAGAAAATACTGGGGGAAAAAATTAAAAAAGCTAACAATTCATCAGCCTAAAACATTGCAAACTGTGATGTGATTTATTTTAGATCTCAGACTGCATTATTGTTCCAAAAAGCCCTATTTCGTATAATGAGCTTACTCAGTCATTTAAACTGTGATCACTGTGTTGAAAAACAGTGGGTCCAGCTCGTCAGCTGTTATCTAACTGGAAATACATCAGGTGTCTTTGTGGATTAAACAAACAGCTTCTGGTTGGAAAGGGATATGCTGCTGCTCTCCAAGCTGGAATCCATCCCAACCAAGCTTGGAAAATAATGTGAATTTGTTGCTGCTGTGTGAAACGATCACAGCCGAAACAATTTCTCAGGGTGCAACAAGACAACAAGCGGCACATAGAGCTTGGAAGCTGCAGCTGTCACATGGTTATTAACTCAGCAGCTGTGCTGCTCAGGAGAGCAGGTGACAAGCTGATAATTGTGTTGGACATGCTTTTTCAGCTCGGGGCAACTGGATCAACCATGAAGGTGTTTAAAAACAAAATTTGCTCTAAATAAAGATAAGCTCGCTTCAGATTAACACTTTGTATGATGTCTTTTCAAAATCTTTTCAACGGCCATAATTATAAAACTAATTTATAATCATAATTTGATTTAAAGACTGAAAATCTGGTAACACAAAAGCTACATCAAGATCCACTCATGAATTAAAAGAAAAATATTTCTAATGACTCAAAAGTAAAGGAACAAAAAAAAAAACATTGAGACAAACATTTGTGTTATACACTGATGACAACACATTAACTCAAGACACCAGACAGATAATAACTAGTAATTTTGTGAAACCCTCACTTCAAACTTCTTTCTCAGTTCCTCGTTTCCATCATCTTCCACTGAGATGGGAACGTTGTAGTACTCCCCCTCCTCCTGGCACAACAGCTTGTACCTAAAAGACCAAAAGAGATGATGGTGACTCTCTACTCCTTCACTGATCTTCAACTGAACTTTGTTTCTTGGATGTAAATGATGAGTTTCTCTGTAAATAACTCTGTAAAACACTCAAAAACTCTGAGTGCTTTTGATTTATTAAATTTTTTTGGTACAAATCCTTAAAGTTGCTATGTCTCACATTTTTAGAAGTCTTAAAAAACTGGTGTCTAAACTCAACACATTTATTT
>NW_013953524.1:18784-20484 GCF_001266775.1 Austrofundulus limnaeus
GTATAAAATGTAATAAAAATGATTATGTTTTATGCTACCAACGCTGTAAACGTTGCTAATGTTGCTACTGCTGCTAACACTGCTGAAGGTGGTATTTCCATTTTAAATTCAAAATGTGTCCATTAAAAATGATATGGATGTTTCCTGTGGTCTGGCAGTCAGAAGTGCAGCTCAGACACTGTCTGCAACTGCAAGTTTGATGTTTTGCAGTGAAACATTAGCAGCGTTAGCAGTTGCTTTTGTCGCAGGACGATGACATCACAACAAGAGCCGAGCACCAACAGCAAAGGCTACGTTCCATTCCAAAATGCTTACAAACTTCCACACTTAGTCAAAACATCTAAGATGTAACTTTTACATTTAGATTATTGTTTAACATTTAAATTGAACATTTAGTGAGAATTAGCAAAATGTAAGAACAGTGATACTTTTTTTAAAACTTAGTGCCTTGTAAAAATCTAAGGGTATTTCTTTAGTGAAAAGTTTTACAGCTTCAGGACTGCAATGTTTCCAAAATTCAGCATTACCAGCCACAAACTGCAGACTTCATGAGCTCTGATACTCCAAAGGAAAGGGCCCCCATGAAGTCGTTCCTGGTAGTCCGGTCCCAGTCCCACACTTCTACAGACAGCCTGCGGTCTCTGTCTGAAGCTTTCAGCTTGCTGCAAAGCAAATAGTAACTATCATTAATACAACTATATAAACTACTAAATAAATCAATGCAAAGAGTCACTTTTAAAGCAACGCATTCAAGTGTAAAGCAGCATTCAAACAAATCTTGACATCAAATTAATAGTATTAAAAAATAATAATAAAAAGCAATGTTTGAAAGCTGCCTGTTCACTCACAATGTAAAGGTCTCGTTCCATTTGGGGTTGAGGTTAGAGCGGATTGTTTTGGTCTTCTGCTTGGTCTCGTTTTTAGGATCTGGTATGAGCTTCAGTTTGACGTAGGGATCAGACAGGCCATTGGGGTCCATGGGTATGAGGTTTTTGCCTTCCACAACTGAGAAACATGGAGAATGAGAAAAGGTCAACACGCTTTCGTAAACTGAAGGGAGCCACATAAAGTAGAGTTGAACAATGTGAGTAATTTTAGCAGACGTATAACGATGATCGTAAAAAGACAGTGTTTGCCACAAATAACCTGTTTCACGTTTGGCTTATTTTCAAGAAAAAAAATTGCTTTGGTCTGAGAAAAAGAACGATTCAATCAAAAGGTGAGCACCAACAGAATAAAGTGCAGGGGTTCAGGATCAAGATGTAATTCTCAGTATATGAGGATTATTTCAGGAAGAAATGCAGGAGTCAGAAACACAGGCCGTGTCACTCTTAAGTAGGCAAAGCCTCTCTTCTTGTCCTCCCATATGTTGCCATTAAGTAAACAAGAGCACACCAGGGACATTAGCACTCCATTAGCCCTGAGATTTGGAGCACTGCCAGATATGCACACACACACACATATATACACCTCTGCATGCAGTTAAGTGTATATATGTACACACACACACACCATGTTTATCGACACACAATAGACCGAGGCTCCCCACAGCGTCTGCATGAACGCTTGCTTGACTGTTCCTCAGATGAGACATAAAAATAACTCAGAACACATTACGTTTGGGAAGCCACAGCAGCAGCAATCACATTTTCACCTGCTGGTTAAAACTTGCACACACACACACACACACACACACACAC
>NW_013953524.1:20494-33215 GCF_001266775.1 Austrofundulus limnaeus
TTGTATGTGTGTGTGTGTGTGTGTGTGTGTCTTTACATGTATATATGGGTATGTGTATGCATCTATAATTTTCAGCAAGGTTATAATAATAATATTATTATATACACTTGTTTGCTGGATTTTTGTCTTCTCCATCTTTGCAGGTATGATGTCTTTATTGTCATTGTACGCAGCACAATGAAATTACATTTAAGAACACCCATTCAAGAAGACACACACACCAGCCTGTAAAAAATATAAATTTTTAGCTATTTTTTACAGGCCGTTTAGGGATGTTTTAACTGAGGCATATTGTTACACATCCCTTCACATGTAAGACGTTCAAAGTTCGTGAAGCTAGCACTTTCCTATCTCAAGTTATGACTAAAATTAATCTTAAAAACATGTTGCTTCCTGCCTGAGTCGACCAAGCTACACTGTGAAAAATGAAATGTTGGATTTACTTAACTGTGTTATGTTACCTGGTTCCACTTAACTGAGTTGAGTAAATTCAAAGCAATATACCAGTTTTTTAGCCAAAGAACATGAGTATGTTGCTTTGAATTTACTCAACTCAGTTAAGTGGAACCAGGTAACATAACATGGTTAAGTAAATCCAACATTTCATTTTTAGAGTGTACTCCCCCACTGCCTCCTCAAACCCCACCGTCAATCCAACCAATCATGTCTCTTGGGCTGTTTCTGCCCACATCAAGACCTCCGCCAATCACAAGTGGGGCCATCTCCGCCCACAGGACAACATGTTCTGCAGAGACCCCTACTTGCCTCAAGTAGGAATTCCCAGTCAGAAAATGGGAAAGTTCAAGATTAAAGATGGCAGCTACTCACCACAATTTAACAGTGAGTAAAATTCTCCTGCCTTTACTTTTAATATTATTACTATATTATTTATTTCACATTTAGTCAGTCATAGATGTAGCATTTTTTAATGTTTATAAGAGGATGTATTAAAATGCTGTTTCTATGCAGGAAATATCATGTAGAGTTTACTTACTGTTTGTTAGATGTGCTCAGACATGGCATGTGATATTTTAGTTGAAGTTAACAATGAAACATTAAAGTTTATTACAACAGGCCCTTTGAAAGCATCCAAAATGTTCATGTGGCCCTCGGTGAAAATGAATTTGACAGCCTTGCTGTAAAACAATTCACCTATGAGAAATTGAAAAAACAATAAAGCAGAAGCACATTTAAACATAAATGCAAATGTCTAAATTGGTTAATGCAGATTTTATATAAAGGGGCAATATTATGTGTTTCTCAGGCATATATTTAAATTCTATACCATAATAAAGTAACTATGTCACCTTCAGTTGTTATTAAAATGCTGTTTATATGTTTAAATAGAAAATAAACTTGACTTCTCATCATATCTGTTTCTAAATGCCTCTGTCTCTATAAGAACCCCCTTCCACTTCTGTCCCGCCCATGTCAGCATGGGGCCTGGTGGGTGTGTGTGCTCTGTGATGAGGAAGTTCAGCTTGGAGACACAGTCCAGAGGAGGAGCTGATCCCAAAAGGCGGTTCTAGGCCCAACCGGTTGTTTTTGCTCCCCTGTCTGGCTGCCTCAGGACACTACAGGATTTCTCAAACATGCAGGAATGAGTCAAAGCAAGACTCTGGACATGTTTTTGATGAGAGTATAACATTATAACATGATATAAAACTCAAAAAAGCTGATTTTACATGATATTGCCCCTTTAAATAAATAGATTTAAATAAATAGGAATACAATCTAAGTTTGTTTTTAAATAATGTTTTTTTTTCTCTCTGTCTTTTGCAGAACTGGGTGAGTCAACGAGGGATTCAAATGAAAATGTAATTAGAACCACTGTCTCTTACATCGTCCCAAAGGAACAGCCAGCAGCAGGGGATTTATGCACGTGTACTGATTTAGTCACACAGTGTGGAGAAGAAATGAGAAAATAAGAGGAAAAAATGCACTTTCCCAAGTGAGTGTCCTCTGGATGTTTGCTCTGAATAAATGTACAATACTGTTGCTGAAACAAACAGGAAGATGGCTTCCTCAGCACCAACACACAGAGGAGACATTTGTGCAAGTATACAATGTAAACAGAAACAAACAGGCTCTCCCCATTAAAAACAGAACTTTCTTTGTGTTTCTTATCACCTCTTAAATTTAATTTCACTGCACCAAATAAAGCACAAACTGCACCAGTATCGCCCATTATTTCTGAGTAATTCCTTATCTGATTTGGCCATTTCAGCTTCTGCTGCCAAAAGCTCTGTTTGTCTGTCTCTGTTCGCCTGCTTGGAGTTCATGTACGGGTTTAAGGACCAGCTGCTTCCTCTGTCATCCATGTCACTTCCTGCTAAAACATTTGAAACTGGAGTCCCTCTTCACTCAGCACTGAGTGTGTGACCGCCGAGTGTTCAATTGTGTGTTTCTGCTTGTTATCACTTTACACTGCTTGGGAAATCTGGCTGCCTCTCCGCTCTTTAGAACCATGTTACATCACTCAGGCTCCAAATTTTAGGTCCATCATCCAGCAAAATCTTTTAGAGGATTTCTATCTAAAATACTGATGCTAGGGGATGCTTTTGTGATCAAAATGAATGAAATAAAAAAAATCATCTAGTTGTCAGCGAAGCAGGAAAAGCTCTTTGGAGTGTCTGTTTGTGAGTTTCACCAAATGTGCCTCAGATAAACTCAACTGAATCGTATGTGTGTATAGATAAAGGAACATCAGACAGTAATTGCCTACAACAAAACTAAACACCTTCTAGAAATTAAAAAAATAGTCAAACTAGTGTAGTTCCTAAGTCTCATTTAAATATACCACAGAGAAATCAAGCAAGATCAATCTTAAAAGTCATATGAAACAAGCATTCTGCTCCAGTGATTCACTCCTTCTTTAGCTGTTTTGATCATCAACTAAATGCTATTACCGGACAAAGATAACCCGAGTACCGGTAAGTAAAAGTTGCAGTTTTCAAAGGATAATTTAACTTTTTGTTTTTCAAACAAACCTGTCCCTAAGTAAAATAAGTAATTCTAAACTGTTTGGACCACCCTTGGTGGAAATAAGGGCAAACAAGTGTTTGTGTTAACTGGCTATGAATCTTTCACTGTGTGGGAACTTGGTTGGTGAGCTTTGGATCATTGTCCAGCAACAGAACCCAAGTGAGTTAAAAGCCTCATTTATAAGACAACTTAGTCCGGGACTGAGGTGTGTTCTGTCCTTCTCAGATCATTTAGAAAAAATACAGAGGCAGTAAAGGGGGGTAGAAGTGAGCCTACCTCTGACATCCTTCTGACCCACCATGGGACGTAGTGTCAGAGCCGGGCAGACCGACTTCTGAAAACGAAACCCGTGGTGCTGCGGCTCAAAAAATGAGCGACCGCAGCATTAATCAACAAAGATTTTTGTAATTAACAAGATTTATTAACTGGGGAATATTAAAGATGACGTGAAGCAGCAACTTTGTAGCTAGTTTAAGAAATATTGAACCACAGGATGCCTAAAATTAGTTAATTCAGTTGTACACTTCTTTGGGTTCCGTACTGCGGGATCATTTCTGAACACGTACCTGTGAGTGGGAACTGGCTGGCTTCACCTGTGATTTATGAATGACCTGAGGGAGCTTAAAGCCAGACTGCTCTGTGCTGTGATTTTGCAAACTGTCTTGTGAAAAAGGCTTAAGCTTTAAGGCAGGGCTGTCAAACTCATTTTCAATGAAAGCCCTATGAGCATTGCAGTTGTCCTTAAAGGGCCAGTTGTAATTTACTTTAATGTTTTGTTTAACTTCAACTAAAAGTTCAGGTTCCTAATCACATTACTACAGCTGAGCACTGCAAACATACAATAACTGAGCTCCTTGTGGTATTTCCTGCACAGAAACAGCTTTTTAACGTGTCTTATTATAAACACTGATGTAGCCAGCAAAAATGCATTGAAATAAAGATTTTACATGACAAATTTTAATGGTTGCCGGCTACTTTTGAACCCTGTACTGATATCTTGTGGGTAAAACAATTGACATACATCTTTGAAGCTCTCATGGGCCGAATTAGACACATATGACCTTAGGTGACAAACTGATGGTCGGGCATTTCTTCAACATTTTCTGAAAGAGAGCAGACTTCATGTTCATGTTTTCATCAATTACAGCAGGTCAATCAGAACCTGAAGAAGCAAAGCATCAACAGACCATCACACTACCCTCTCCATGTCTACTGTCAGTGTGATGTTCTTTGTCTGAAATGCAGTTTTTATTTTATGCCCAAAGTCTCCACTTTTGTTTTGTCAGTTCATTGAATATTTTGCTAAAAGTCTAGGGACCGTTAAGGTTTTTTTTTTTTTTTTTTTTTGCCAATATGAAACGGGCTTTTGATCAGTAGTGGTTTTGTCCTTGAAACTTGGAGGCCATTTTTGCCCTTCATCTCTTTTTTTTAATTGAATTGTGAACTCTGACCTTAAATGAGACAAATGAGGCCTTCAGAGCTTTGGATTTAGTTCTGGGGTCTTTTGGGACCTCCTGGATAATCATTGATGCCGTCTTGGAGTATTTTTGGTCAGCTGGCCACTTCTGGGAAAGTTCATCACTGTTTCATGTTTTCTTCATTAGTAAATAACACTGTAGCTCTATTTAAGTGATTTCTTGCTTGCACGGGTCTGGCAGTAATCAGGTCTGGGTGTGGCTGGTGAAACCGAATTCAGCTTTCAAAAAAATGTGTTTGATCATATTTGACAAAGTTGGCAATTACTTTTTGCACCCAGGGCCAAGTTGGTTTGTCACACATAAAAGTGTGACATTAAAGCAAAAACTGAAGAAATCTGTAAGGGGGCAAATACTTATTCACGGCATTGCAATTTTTTGTTTTTAAAACGGGTAATTTTTGACACAAACAATCCAATTTGTGTCAACAGTTTCATTTTAGTTTCATTTGCTGATGAAACATTGTGCTACATTAAAAAAAACATAGCAAGGTATTTTATACTTGTTTTACACTGGAAAGTTTTGATTGCCTGCCGATATAACAATTTGTAACTTATTGATCTTTATAATCTGAAGTCAATTCAGTTCAGCTTTGTTTGCTTACTTAAGCCCATTTTTAATTCATAATTACCTGTGTGGTCTCTCTTGTTTGGTCTGAACTCTAAGCTGGTTCATGAGACTAAATACTGAGTCTGTTCCAGCCAAAAGTGATGTCCAACAATAACAAAGCTCAAATACACAAATAGACATAAACAAAAAATGCCAAGTTACAGTCATCATGTATTGATGGTTATAAGATATTTTAGTATCTAGAGTTGTGTTCGGCTTTCACAGAAAATGCATACGCATCCTAACAAATGTAAAAATACCTGTGGAAATTCTGTAAACTCTACCCATCCTGTCATCCACTGTTCTTGCAACTCTTGCAGCACGGCTCTGTCAGCAGGCCGTCTGCAAAACATCTACAGCAGCTAATGCAATCTGAAATGCAATCTGGTTTGAGTGGGCTGCAGGCTGCTACAGCAGTTCTTACACGAGCACACCTACACCGACATGACAGAAAACACGGCAAACTAACAGTGCATGTGGTGAATCCACATCAGACAGAAAGTGTGCAGTGCACCGCAGATCCTGGAGAGTCAGCAGCTTTAATGCAAACTAAATACTGTGGAGGTAACAAAAGGGCTTCCCCTCACCGGTGAGCAGACACTTTCCTGTAGATGTATTTTCATGTCTTTGTGTACAGCTTGTACTCAGGTAAAGGTAAACCTATTAAAACATTTTCTATAATAAGCTGGCAGTTATGTCAACAGTTCACATGTAAGCAAAAACACTGAAAGAAATATGTTGAGAAAAATACTGCCAAAAATACCAGAAGGAACATATTTAGTTGTTGACTCTAGAAACCAGATGAGAGATATAGTTTATGGGAGGAGAGGAATGTGTCTACAATTGAAAATACAAGCAACAAAATGAGCACGAATTCTCAAATGCCTACATAATGTTTTATGTTCCACTTGCATTTAGTTTTATCTTCATAATTTAAATTTGCTTGTTTAATTTTTAAGGAGACCGTATAAATCAATAAGCAACAATATTGAAACCACATGTGCAAGTATTCATATTAGATTTATTCTAAACCTTCAGGGAAGTGGCTTAAACCTCTTGGGGGGTGTGGGGGATTTTCCAGGCACATACTTCAATTCTGTACCACAATCAAAGAGTATGTTTCCAACACTCCCACTTCATCTTCAAACTAGGGTTGGGCAATATTGGCAAAAAAATAATCATGATTAATTGTGGTATTCAGTCGAAAACGATTAATTTGACGATTATTCCCCTGTAGTCCCTTGACATCCTTATGTCCTGGTCACATGACCAATTTAGTAGGAAAGGTTTGCTATTCATAAAAATCTGTTCCAAATTCTGTCAAAATTAAAGACTTCAGACTTCATCAAATTTTACATTGTGTTGATAAAAAAATAAATTACAGAACTTTTTTTTAAATGTTCGTCATATCTGAAGCGGAGAAGAGCACCAAGCTGACTCTGCCTGGTGGCATTAATCATATTAATCATCAAGTGCCAAAAAATAATCGATTAATGTACTTCTGGCGATTAATTGCACACGATACGATTATGCCCAACCCTACTTCAAACAATACTTCGGAGGAGCGGTATGTTTAGGCAGCTCCACATGGCTACCAGAGAAGATTCAAGGGTTTCTCAAACATGCATGAATGAGTCAAAGCAACACTCTGGTTATGGTTTTGACGAGGGAATGACATTAAAATATGTTATAAAGCTTAAAAAGTTCAGTTTTGCGAAACCCCCCCCCCCCCCCCCCCCCCCCCCCCCCCACTTAATATCTGGTCTGAGAAATTTTTAAGCAGATTCTTGCAGAGGGGCTCAACACTTCAGCACACTGAACGAGGCCTGAGTCATCAGGAAGAGCCTGTGCCACAGCAGGGTTTGTTTGTTCTGCGGCAACGTTTATGTACTCGTGCAATATAATCTCCAAGTAAAGTGTACCTGGACGTCAGGAACAAGGTTTGCAGAATATCTGACCAAATGAGCCGTGTCGTACGTGTCAACTTTGGTGACCACATTAACTCCCACAACCAGGACTAAACACCAAGTTTACGCGTTTAAACCATTCTTTAAGACGTAAAAAGGATGCATCGCAACAAGTAAACCGATACCATGTGCAACATACAACTAATTTATGTTGGTGCATTTGGAAGACGGAGACTCTAATAAAGTGGCTAAGAAAAGCAATCGTTCTCAAGGTGAGAGGATCAGACATCTTTCATGATCACGGGTGACATCCGATCGTTTCATGGACCTCTCCATTTATTTTTCCCTTTATTTTTAGCCGAGACGAACGGCAATTTATCACACTGAACACCAGATCTGTGCAGGCTTAATGAAAGAAACTAATTACTGGTGCAGGTAACAAACCTGTGGTAAGACACAGAGTGCCACACAGTGTTGCACAGCAAAGCAAGTCCTTGTCATTTTTACACAGGTTGTTTCCTGCAATGTGTTCAGTGTTTGTTATGATGCTCCACCATTTACCCTGCTGTTTTCAAGTGGTGATTTGATACGTGGATAAATCCTGTGATACCCTGACCCCTGTCCGTGTGTGGTCAGCTGTCTGACATCACTATTATTCAAGCAGATGTGCTAATTCATTATTATTACAGCTTGGGTGGTGGAGGTGTTAGGAGAGTTGCCCTCAAAATACAAAGCAAAATGTCTCTCCGCAAAAAATACAAACAAAACTCTGCAGCAACCATATTAGAAGACAGAAACTATTGAAACTCCAAAGTGATTATCTAAAACTGAAGAATCTGCTGTTGCAAATTTGATAAACTAATGATAACTGAGAAGTTTATTTATTTTTAGCAGCAAATGTCTCGGCCCAAACATATTGAACAGATTATCTCTGAATTTGTTAAATATTAATGACAGCAGCTGGTCAGGGTTAATCAGGATTAATCAACACTGTCTGCAAAAATCAACATTTAAATTAAATGAGTTATTAACAAAAACCCATCCTTTTGTTGTGACTGTTGTGCATCTCTTATTTTAGGTAGGATCTTGGGTGTCTACACTTTAGGCTGCGGGTCCTATCATCCCCCACACCCCCGGGAAAGATTTCAAAATGTACAGAGGGGAAACACTGATTTAAAAACTTACCGGTACAAAGAAATGGGGAGCAGAGATTGTAGAACCAACAGCTACTGGAGCTTTAAAATTGCTAACCTCCTCCTTTATCCAAGCCCTGTGCAATTTATGCTTTTTGCGTCTTCCCCTGGCTTCAGTAAATTATGATCCATGGCACGTGTGCATTCGCTGCTTGATCAGAGTTTTGCCAAAACCCAAGGCCCACCCCACCTTTATTTCTGATTAACTAGGCGTTTCTAATGTGATTGAGATGGGGGCGGAGCTAGACTTTTTCGCAAGAGGTGGCACAGGGATTACCAAGGAGGTTTTAAGGAGGCACATGAAAACAACAAAAATTAACAACTGTTGATTTGAAAATCCAAGATGGCTATAACTCAGACGATGTTAGAGTGATTGAGTTGAAATTTGGTGTACTGGTAACTGAGACTGATCCCTAACAGACTCTGATTGCAAACAAAAATTCACAATTGCCATCTGAGCCAAAAAGATAGAATTCTGTGTGATGGTAGCTGAGTGTGATGCTCAATATACGTATTCTGAAATCCAAATACAAAATCCAAGATGGCCATCAAAACTAAATTCACATGGCTATAACTCAAATATTTTTAGACATATTGAGCTAAAATTTTGTGGGGTGGGTGCTGAGACTAGAGGCACGTCTGAAGAGGGAGGAGCGTCTTGGTTTTTTCCGGTCTGTCTTCAGTGGATGAAATAAAGATAAAATAAAGAAAATGGTTTTGCTTTATTTACTAAAGAGCAAGCAAACATTGCGCACACCAGATAATTAACTCACCAGATAATTTAGAGGTGGTTTGTTCGGTTAGTTTCGCCACTCCAGGAGCTGCCAGCTGACGGACTATTTTTTATCTCGAGCCCGGTTTAACACCGCGGTCAGTTTAACAAGCTGCTGACCTGCATCGGTGCTGATATCTCCAGCCAGAACATCAACTGCAGACATTCTATTTCAGCTAAAGAGCTGCTGTCTGTCTGTTTTGGTTTAGTGGGCAACATTCAGGAAACCGTCACGTGGAAAAATGAGTCTCTCTGATTGGTTGTCAAGACATGTCAAGCGGCGAAAGTTCAGATTTTTGAACTCGAGCATCCGCTGCTTTCGCCGCACCGCATGCACAGAGAATGCTCTGCTGCACCTTCCACGTTCCTTGCGCGCCGCACTAAATGGACCTGACGCTCTGCAAGACCCTTAGAGGCACGTCCACCATAGACTTTGCATATAAACTAGATGCTCCTGCAGCTCAAAACGCATTCAGTGTGAGCGTAGCATTAGGAATCTATTTGGAATGTGAGGCTGTAAAAGCTCAGTAAGATAACAAGGTGCCAAACTATTTAGACATTTAAAAACTAAAAACTAAAACAATTCTAAAAGAAACAGGCAACCAGTGAAGAGAATTCAAAATCGGAGTAATGTGTTCATGACATTTTGTCCCAGTTAATAAACAGGCAGCTGTATTCTGAACCAGCTGCAGACGACGAACCAAACACTGATCAATTCCACAAGGGAGTTGCAGTAGTCCAGTCTAGAAGTAATAAAAGCATGAATAACCCTCTCAAGAGCATTATGAGGCAGGTAATCCTTGACTTTACTTATAAGTCTCAGATGAAAAAAGCTAGACTGGACTACTGCACTGACCTGTTAATTAATTTAGTGGTACATAAAAAATAATATTCTTTACTTTACACATTCAAAGGTTCCCTCTACATCAGATAATACAGCAGCTTGACAGATATGTACTCTATTTTTTTTTGCTCTAACTGATCATCTTTTAATGCACTTGCGATCCCAACCTCATTTTTCAATCATTTGGGGGGTGCCACCTGGGGTGGCCGATCAGGTGCCAGTGGTGGCCCTTACCTCCACGGCCACCCCTCTGGCTGCTCCCCTCGTTTGAGAGTGAAAGCTGCATCCCAACCAGAGAAATTTCCGTTAGATCTCGGCGAACCCAAACATCGGCACAGAGTCCTGATGGCGCCATTAAACAGAAGCGAGGTGTTGCCAAACCGAGACAAGTTGTCACAAATCTGTTGTCCCAACACCCTAAAGCCTGTCTTTTATTATTAAAAAAATGAACAAGTCCTGTCTACACATGCAAAAGTAAAAACAAAAATTAAATGTAAAAGAGTACCAAACTGTAAGTGCAAAAACCTACTCAGAAAAGTAAAAAACAAAAAAGAAAAGAAAACTACAATTAATATTTCTTCACAATTCTCAGGGGACATTTTGCTGGCTTCAAACATGACTAAATCTAAATTGTATATATTTGTTTTAAACTCTCAAACACACAGCTAACAAACAGCTGCAAGATTTGCAGAGACATTCGCAGCCGGTGGAATCATCCATCTCTATTCATTACATTGGATTAAAACTGCTATTTATAACATCTTATTACATCCTTTAATGAGCTCTGCAGGTGTTGCTTTGAAACCCCAGGCATCGGTAATTGAAATGGCAGGGATAGCCTGTATAAACTAACAAAATAGCATTCTAATAAATAATAGAGACAAATGGTTGTAGAGTTATAACCCGTCTTTCAAGCAGGCAGGCACAGATCTTGGATTCCAAGAGATGCATAAATTATTGAAAACCTCGATCTGAATCTGATAAGAGTTGTAACCATGTAAAAAGTCACAAAACAAGGTTCACACTTAAGATCACACCGGTGCTGGGCTAGAATTTGTTTTATTTTGCGATTACCTTACAAAGTTATTGTGTCCTAACAAGAGAAGTCCAATCGATTAGCACCTCAAAAATATGGGTGTTGCATATATAGCTGCCAGGAGCTTGATTCACTACATTACAATCAAAAAGAGGCAAAGCAAAAGGGTGAGAACAAGAAGACCTCAAGAAGTTGGAATCTGGAATGGATAGTGCTTGTGTGTGATTAAATAATCAAGACCTTGTTCCAAAAAGGAGCAAAAGTGTTTAAATTGATCCAGGACCCCAAATGAAACAGGTATAGTGTCATGTCTCTGTCCAAGAGAAGTCACACTTACGTATTCAGAAACTCAGATTTGGCATTGAAGCCCATTCCTTCTATTGCATGTTCAAAGAGAGATCGGGTTATAATTCCTACCTGTGACCTCCATCTTATCATCTTCAATCCCAATCTTGAGGTAAAGTCGCCCCCTCCTTTCAGTGTAATCCATTCCACAGAGGCTCGGCACGTTCATGACACACTGATTATGAACGTTCATATCGCAGGCTGGTGGGACACAGAGGATATAAAAATGTTTAAAACACAGGGTTTAAAAGCTCATAATCCAAATCAAACAAAACTGAAGAGAGGCATTTTTGAATGACTTGTTTACTATGATTATAAATTCAAAAATGATGCAGTTTTGACTGTATAAGGTTTGTAAGTACATCTTTAACAAAAGTAAGCACTTTCAGCACTTTAAGTTTCATTAAGAACTGCTTTCTAGATTTACTGTACCTTCCCCTACTGACTTGTTTTAATCTCATGTCACATTTGGCACAATAGATAAAAACAGATTGTTTTTTTTTTTCTCTGAAAGCTGTAGGAGAGAGGAGATAACAAGGTTTGACCCAGATTCATCTCGGTGATGATGTGCATACATGTTGTGTCTCTCAGCCAGCTGAGCCACCCAGTCAGGGATTGAGAACAGTTCAGAATGGTTACATCATCTTGTCACCAGGTCAGTGGGTGAAAAACAATGAAGAATGGCTGTGCTGCCACTTCAGTCTTCTTTAGGACATCTTAGTCCCGTCCTGTCTACAAATGAGCTCGCTAATGTGTAAAAGTACAATAGTGCAGATTCAATGTGGTGTTAAATGAAGTGCCATGATTATAGATAGAGTTATGATGAGGCTTGTGTGGTATGAAGGTATTTTGTTATACTACAGTATCAAAATATGGTGACAGTATGTAAAAATTACAAAAACTAGATACCGCATAGCGGTAACATAATGACCCCCGCACGCACAAATGCACCAGAACTCAGAAGACTTTATTCCTAATAAATTTCTTGCTACTAGGTGTAACCCAAGATTGTAGTGGCTTGGGTGGTGGTCTTCTTTTTTTTTTTTTTTTTTTTTTTTTTTTACTCCCCCGTTCCCCACTGGCCATCTGGGGATGGGGACCCGGGCATTGGTTGACCTGATGGATAGCCCCTAATCAGAGCTAAACAACCAAAGAATATCTGAAGCTCCTATGTTTAATAGCTTCTGAGCAATAACCATATTTGAATGTCCAGATACCCCATCTTTGAAAAGAGCCCCCTTCTCAAATACGGGGTCTATCGTAAAACTGTTGGCTGGCGCGGTGTAGGTCAGACTCATACAGTCCTGCCAAATTTCATGTTGATCGGTGCAGCCGTTTTTGTGCTATGTTTGACCAAAAATCACTGAAAAAAAAAAACAGTACGAAAACAATATGACTCCCGCTTACGCTTCGCGTGCGTGGGTCATAACAGGTAAGGTGACATAGATGCTTTATTATGGTATCGTATTTGAATAAATGCCTGAGAAACACATCATATTGCCCCTTTAACAATCAAGCTCCATCATATATTAAACATCTTATTGTTCCATACTTT
>NW_013953524.1:33271-40277 GCF_001266775.1 Austrofundulus limnaeus
ACTGTATATATTGTATACAGGTGAGAGATAAATAATAATTGCCATGCCCCTGAGCTGTTGGCTTTAAGTAGCTGAGCAATTTAGTTGGATAGCACAGTATTAATGTCTCAAAATAAGCTGCTTTAAAGTCAGCATTGACCATAAACTACATCTCCCATAATGCATGTCGATCATCCATGGGGATCCCCTGTCAGAAAGTGGGAGTTAAGAATTCAAGATGGCAGCCACTCACTAGAAACTCAACAGTGAGTAAAACTCTATTAGTTTTACTCTTAATTTACTCTTATTATTTATGTCAGATTTAGTCAGTCGTACTCTTAGTTTTTTTCAGTGTTTAAAAGAGGACGTGTTAAAACACTGTTTATTCAAAGCTAAATATGAAACGTCAAAGTTAATTAGAACTGGCCCTTCGAGAGTCACCATAACGCTCATGTGGCCCTCAGTGAAAATGAGTTTGACACCCCTGGTTTACAGCTTCAATGGCCACTTTTGTCTTGCTTTCCTCTGTTATAAAAACATGACTCAAAGAAACTGACATCATATTTGTACTAAAATATGTTTTTTAATACTGAGTTATTGGATGTCATGCCACTTAAAATCCCTTTTACAACAAAACTGTTTTACTCACAGTCACACTTCATGCCCTGGTGAATGAGCCCATACAGCAGAGAGCCACAGTGATCGCAGAACGTCGGGCTCCCGTAGGTGTGGATCTTGAACTTATGTTTCGTTCTGGGATCCTACAGAAACCCAAAAAAAGAGAGGGAAAAAAACAAAAGGTTAATGATCGCAATCAGCAATAATAGAGCTTAATGTGTTTTTTTTGTCTTTTACTCTAATTTTGTCAAAGGAACTGATTCAAAGTTTGATTTTCAATGAGGAACAGATCTTTTCTATTTGTCTGAAGAAAATTCAGCAAGTTGCTGTTTTGTTTCTTGCCTTTGTCTAGAGTTTCTTAAGACTTTATACGTATTCCTATAAATAATGATTAAAGTCATTGAGAAAAATTCTATTTTTAAAGTATTTATCCTGAGCAGCATGCATATTTTGAATACTTAATGATCACAGATCACCCAGATTGTTTTATGAAAAAAACAAGCCCTTAATGCTTTTGGTTATCATCTGTGAAAAAGCCTTTGGATTTTTATTGCATTTTGTCAACAAGGGCAGTAATTCATTGTGCACTGGACTCTTCTGATTTTTATAGTTTGGGAAATGGTTTGTGTGTGCACACAGTCATCAAAGCTATCAAAGTGTCTTTTTTCATCTTTAGCCTGTTAATATTGCTCACTGCGCTTGGCTCTGTGCATAAATCTTTTACCAGTCATAGTGTAAAGAAACACTGGAGTTTAATGGACTGTGAGTATGAGACAGGGAAGCAAATGACTTCCTGTTTGCAGGAAGTTGGGTTGAAACACTTATCTTTGCTGGCATCTTGAGCTCTGCTTACATGTTCTTGGTTCATTTTTTCTTTCATAAAACCATATTTTCTCAGTAAAAACCTTTTTAAATAATAGACTTTTTTTTACTAGCACATTGTTACAAGTGGCTATGAAGTATACTAATAATACAACAAATTATGTACTAAATAAACCAGTTTACTAAATGGACAAAAATACAACTTCACATCAACATGAACTTCACATCAACTTCATGACATGCCCCAATTACTTTGATGTTAAATAAACAAAATAATAAATTCATTTAGAGTTAAAAAGCTTGAAACACAGTTATAGAAAACACGCTTGCAAACAATATTTTGCAAAAGTAAATAAATGTAAGAAGGACTGTAAGCACAACAGTCCTCCAACAGTACTCCAAGGTAAATGAATGAGGGAGAAGAGTCAAAGTCACTTCAATGCAAATTGCAACCTTAAACCCTATGAAATTAGTTTTCTACAGAGAATATGTAACCCCTGGTGGCCCCCACCACACACACACACACACACACACACACACACACACACACACACACACACACACACACACACACACACACACACACACACACAGAGTATTATTCCTGCTGCAACACTGTCAAGGTAAATGACACAAAGGAGTATCATATTAAAATAAAATATATTAAACTTAAAAAGATAAATAAAATATAGCCACATGAACACATCAAACCAAAACCATATGATAAGAAATGCCAACACAGACATTTCCATTAATAAAGAAAAATAGGTGCTGAAAGAAAACAAGAATACAGTGTCTGAATAACTCTTCTTAAAAAAACAATTGTTCTCAAAAATAATGTGAACATTTTACATAAACTAAATAAAATAAACTCCGGTTGTCATTTATTACATAGAATCATTGAAAAAGTTTATGTTAAAAACAAATAATTGTAGCAACACAATCAACGTGAAACTATCTTTCTCACGGGCTGATTAGTTTTGTTTTGCACTTCTGCTATGCTTTGTTGGTATCTGTCTTTACAAAACACCAGCAGAGTTTTTTGCTTTGTCATTTTAAACAAGATCACTCTCTCCATCTTTTTATCAGACCAAGCATCCACTCTCAGTGTGGATATTTGGATACACAAATAAGGGTATATTTGGAATACAGAGTAATATTTAAATACAGTAAAACCAGGTGCCAGTGAATACTACAAAGATATTGCAGAAAAGCCATGGGTCAAATTTTTGTCTCTGATCACGGAAATCATTTGAAAGGTGTAACGCTTCTTTTCCCAGCTGTAACTCCACACATGCGCTCTACATCTGTACTGAACTGAACTAAACTTCTCTACTGTAGCTCCTCAAAACAGTTATAATGGATTATTGATCTGTTGGGGGGGGGGACAAATGTACAACAATTCAACCTGAGATCATGTTGATTCATGATACAATAGAAGACAAAATTATTTAAAACAGGAGTGTCCAATCCTGGTCCTCCAGGGCCTCTATCCTGTCTGTTTTACTTGTTTCCCTGCTCCAACACACCTGATTTAGTGATTTTATTACTTCTTCAGTTTCTGCAGAGGCCTGCTAATTACCCATCATTCAAATCAGGTGTGCTGGAGAAGAGAAGCCTAGTAAAACATGCAGGAAAGAAGATCAGGTTTGGGCACCCCTGGTTTAAAATTGATAAGAAACATAGAAGTCTATATAACAACTGGAGTGAGTTTTGTGATCTACTGTAGAAGTTGCAGGGCTAATCTGGATTTACTATTGCTGTACACCAAAAAGAAAAAAATAAGTATGTCCTCTGGACGGGTTCTTCTTTAATGAATATTTAGTCTCTCCTCCAATAGACTTCTTCAGTCTGAGGCGTTTTAGGTGAACTCAGCCTTATGCTACGTTCACACCAAACGCGTTTTGAGCGGCCAAAAAGCACAAAACGTCTCTCGTTGGATGCACTATTTTCAGACCGAAGAACGCACTAGTATTCAGACCAGAACAAGCAGCAGCAGCGGGGTGTGGGAGGAGCGTGTCGTTGGCGGGTGAATAAAGATAAAATAAAAGAAAATGGATTTGATTTATTTACTAAAGAGCAAGCGAACGTTGCGCACAGCAGATAATTAACTAACCAGATGATTAGAGGTGATTTGTTCGGTTAGTTTCGTCAGAAGCTGCCAGCTGACGGACGTTTTTTTTTTTTTGGTCCAGAGCATCTGATATATCCTGCCAGAAAATCCAACTGCACACGGTCGACTTCAGGTAAAGATCTCCAGTCTGTCTGTTTCGGTTTTCAGTGGGAGACGCGTCGAGCAGCTAAAAGTTAAGATATTTGAACTCTGGCGGCAGCTCGGGTGGCGGCGGCGGCTTCCGCAGGACCACATGCGCGGAAAACGCTCCGCGCCCCTTCCGCCTTCCTTGCGTGCCGCCCAAAACGTACGTGACACGACGCACGACCTCTGGAGGCACGTCCTCATAGACTTTGCATGTAAATCGGCCGCTCCTGCCGCTCAAAACGCATTCGGTGTGAACGTACCATTATAAGCCCTGCCTCCACATGGTGGACAAACAGGTTAATCATATACAAAAGAGGGCCATCAGCCAAACAATAGGTCCTTAGTGCCTTGATTAGCTCTATTGTTCATAGAGGGTCATGTGCCCTATCACCTGACTGTCGTTGGGTCCCTGATTCACACTTTTTACTCACAGGGGGCTAAAGCTGGAAACATTCTCCATCCGAACTGCCGACATCAGCACAGGTTGTCGCAGTTTCATGATGAAAATTATGTCACAGGGCTTTGCAGCGTCGGCTCGGCCACCCCTTTTGGCACAACCCGCCGGCAGAAGTTTCTACACCATCCCGCGATGACAGTAGCTAATGTGTGATTGGTCTGAAGTTCGTGGGCGTGTTTGTTTTTGCTGAAAGCACTCGGATGCTGCATTTACTTCAACCACTCGGTAGAAAAAAGAAAAAAAAAGAAAAAGTGACCCGCTCCCAGAGCCGACTGTTGAGTTTTATAAAGATAGTCAAACCGTGAAAAACTCATGAATAGAGATTAAACAGACGTTGTGCACGGAGGAATCTGACTGATAAAAACTGTGGCACTTTAACCAGGACAGATGGGAATAAATACGTCGGGTGAGTGTTGAGTCTGACTTTTTTTTCTGCATTGGCATCTGTAGTGGGGAGAATCTCCATGCAGTGACGTATGTTGAAGCAGGTGGAGTTTCCCAGGAGCTCGGCGCGATGTGTCTCTAGAGCTATGAAAAGTCTATGTGAAAACGACTGCTGAACAACCACGTGACCGCGTGTCGACCCGTCGGCGTCGGAGCGAGTATGTTTCCAGCTTGAGTCATACTTGCAATAACAGCATTGTAGGAGGAGGACAACTGGACACGAAGGCCTTCACTTCTGTTTAATGGTGGACGGTTTTTCTTCACAAAGATGGCTTCCTTTACTCCTCTCTCAAACCAGCGTTCCTCTCTATCAAGGATGAGAACATCTTCATCCCTGAAAGAGTGACCACTAGCCTGTAGATGAGTGTAAACTGCAGAGTCCTGGCCTGTAGATGAGTGTAAACTGCAGAGTCCTGGCCTGTAGGTGAGTGTAAACTGCAAAGTCCTGGCCTGTAGATGAGTGTAAACTGCAAAGTCCTGGCCTGTAGATGAGTGTAAACTGCAGAGTCCTGGCCTGTAGATGTTGCTCGTCTGTGCACAGTCCTCCTGACACTTAACAGCATACACGAGGGACCGGATCTTTGGGGTGAACCAATCTTTGCCGTAAAGTGTTTTGATGTTTGAAAGCCACTGGGATGTGATGTTTAGAGAATAAGCGTCTCAGTTTCTCTGAAACACTTGCAACATACGCAATAACCACTGGTTTGGGTCTGGGTTTAGGGTCTTCATTTTCACCTGGTTGTTGGCTGGAATCCTGTTTGGGTTTCTTGTCTGCTTTCAGGAAAGCCGAGTTAGGATAGCTGCACTGCTCCAAGGCCTGCGACCTCTCCTTCTCCCTGCCTCCTGGGACACTGTCTGCTCTGTGGTACAGAGTTCTGATGACTCATAACTTATGTTCCAGTGGGTGATGGGAGTCAAAACGCAAATACTGGTCTGTATTATACCTGGATTAATGAGATGCATCAGGAAATATTGCTGTACATGTCGGCAACATAGCGACAAAAAGGACTGATGATGTAGAAATTGTAAAAACTGATGATAATATTAACAAAAATATTATTAATGATTTTAGAGTGTATATTAAGCTATTTAAGCTGCTTCTAAATTTTTCAGAACGCTGTGTTATGGATTTACCAAAGAGAGACAAGAAAGCATCTCCTTTAACAAGAAATCAGATTTTATCTTATTTACCTGAATGTGGATGTGATCTGACCAGAATTAAAAGTAATAATGTAACAGCCTAAAATTAAAATAGGCTCATAAAGCTGATGTAATCACTGTTAATTATTAAACTGGTTAGCAGATAATAGCTTGTGTAGCATTTGTTGTTATACAGAGTGTAGAACTTGGCTGAATCATGCCATAATTTAGGACAAATTATTAAATATTAAAAGCTAGTTTATACTGATTTATGTAATATTTACACAATGTAAATTAATATTATACTATATATTTTACTATTTTTAGGTTTCTATTAAACAAACCTGAGCTGCTGAGAAGATCTTTAGTTAACTTCAGATACGTTTCACACTAAAATATCACTGAGACTGCATTGAACATGTGATAAAGTGCTGAGTGGTAAATATGTATTATTATTATTATGACAGGTAAGAAATACTGTTAATCAAATAGCTGCTTGTGTAAGCTGAAGACCTGAATGGTCGCCATTCTACCCCTTCATGTTGTCACAGATCTGAAGGGAAAGGTGGGGTCAGTCTAGTGTTATTTCAGTCTATGGTGAAAACCCTGCCTTATATTAATATATGATAGGTGAAGCCTAGTACACTGTAAACCCCAATAGTAAATGTTTGATAAAGCAAATGAGTTGCAAATACTTAAAAGCGTGTTATAGGTTTATACAGCTTTATTTTTCTGTGTAGTATGAACAATTTTCTTTTTTCAAGTTTTCAGTACTTGAACATGTTGATAAATATCAGACATGGAAGTCAAATCATTTGACTCGTCCCTGACGTAACACGACGTGCGCACGTACGTACGTGCGCCTCGTTTCTTCGTGGTGAGCTTTGCAAAGCCGACATTTTGGAATCCTCGCTTCAAGTGTGGAAGGTTTCTCGTCACTCCAGTCAGAACTTGTAAAACGTTAAAATATATACAGAACTCGTGTCGTTTTTGATTCAGGAACTTTTTTCGACACTTTGGCTTTAAAGGTGGACGGAAGAGGACGTGTTTGGGCATGTTCCAGACATCTTCGATTTGAGCAGCTTACACTGCATTTGGCTAGCCGCATTAGCGCGCCATTGCAACTTTCTCATATTTAAGGAGCACTTTATGGTAAGTTTTAAGACATTTGTCCTCATAAATATACAGTTTTAGCAGGCATTTAATTGTGGTGCGAGTCATATCAGCGTCGTGAAGTATTTTCCAACGTGTCTCCTACGACATAGTTACTATTGTCCATGAAGACG
>NW_013953524.1:41184-69161 GCF_001266775.1 Austrofundulus limnaeus
TGTGTGTGTGTGTGTTTGTGTGTGTGTAGGTGTGTGTTTATATACATGTAAAGAGAGAGGAAATCAGTGCAAACAGATTTGCCGATTTCACTGGGTCAAATGTGCAGCGGCGGTTAAGTGGACATCAATGATGCAATAGCTGCACACTCACACAAACACACACACAGCCAACATCTCAGTTTCATCTGCCGAGCCCCTGCGGTGAAACTAAGAGCTCCTGCAATATTGATGGCCCTGTTCTGTAAAACACTGAACGTACTGAAGCTACAGGTAAACCTGACGCCCAGCAGTCAAACAGAAACATTCTGTTCAACTAAGTGCTTTAATTTGAAACAAGCAAGGATACTATTACTCACTAACTGTTAAGTACGTGCAATTAAAAGAAACTTAGTGCTTTGAGGGGCAAACGTTTAACAGACACCTGCTTCTATCTCCATGTAAGTAGTAAATAAACCTTGTTTTGGTTCAGATTTAACAGCTGATTGTACTATAGTAAACTAATAAAATACACACCCATACACACACACACACACATATATACCGGTGTATATATATATATATATATATATATATATATATATATAGCTATTGTGTGAGGAAACATGCAGTTGACTGGCCCATGAATTAACAGTTTGTGGAAAAATACCTGCGGCTAAAACACATTGTGTTTCTTATATTAGAGAAGTTATAAAACACAGACATGAGTCATAAGATGCACAAAGTACAGATACTGCAGATCTTCAGGATATTTGCTGGCCGAGGGAGTTATTGCCTTTCTGGAAGGCAAGCCCGGGAGGCACCAAGCCATGCAATATGTGCGGTTGCCCCTCGCAACAGCAATGAAGCTGTAAGTGCAGAGAAATGTATATAAGAAGGAAAAAAAAGCATTAAATATTTTAGTAGTGGGAAAGAGGTAAGAGGTTTGATTTGTAGTGGTCATGAGAGCATACTGAGTCACAAAGTGACGACTCCATGAAGGAAAGGCTCAAAGTAATTTCTACTCAAGTGTTTCCTGTGAGGACGTCTTTTGTTGCTTTGGATGCCTGAGTTTAGGTTCTTTAAAGTATTCAATATTCGCTATTTTATTCTGCTGTGAGGAAATAAAAAGAACTAACAAAAACATTTTTTGTGTTGTGTGTACACCTAAGTAAAAATTAGGCTGCAAACATTATAAACTAAATCTTTTCCGTCATTGAATGTTAGAAAACATTGTGAAAACTGCAATATTGCATAAGAAAACAACAAAAATGATAGTGAAAACAAAAGGATTGATAATAAACTCAAATTACTGGTTTTATTATTTACAAATAGGAGTGAACAAATAAACCACCTTCTTCATTTTATGGGAGTATTTTATATTAATGCTTTTATGTTGGATAAAATCAATGTGTGCAGAGCTTTTAATCAGATTTTGACAGCTATGAGACATTTTCACTATTTTTTTCAGTCATGTCTGCAGTTGGTGAATAGTAACACTTTTCTTCAGAGACTAGGGTCCTCTGGAATTCAAGGTTAGAAACTTGGAGATGGAAAGCTACTTGAATGCTTAATGAAGAAAGAAAAAAGGGAACTCCTTGAGCTACTCCAGTTTATCTTCAGTCTTAGGTTGAATTACTGAGTATAAATCAGATTATCTTCATCTACTAAATTCTCTGTTTCATCAGCAGAGGTTTATAGTAACTAAGTACATTTACTTCATTACAGTACTTCAGTAGTTTTTTTTTTTTTGAGGGTTTGTAATTTTACCAGTTACTGTTTTAAACAGATATTTTTACTATTATTTCATTACTTTTTAAAGCTAAAAAATGATACTTTTACTTCTTTACTTTAAAATGTAACACCTAGTTACTTGTTACAAAATTAAAGTTGAACTCCTCACGGAAGAAGATGCCTCTCACTCTAAAAAATGAAGCGTTGAATTTGCTCAACAAAGTCATGTCAACTGGTTCCACTAAGCTTAGTTGAGTAAATTGAGCAAAAAATATACAAATATTACTACATTTACTCAACCTGGCTAAGAGGAACCAGTTTGGTTGAGTAAATTCAACAGTTTATTTCGTAGAGAGTGTGTAAAAGTACTTTTACTTCCCCAATTGTTGTGTACAGTTTTATGACTTTTTACTTGAGTTGTTTTCTCATCAGTGAAATTTATTTTTACCAGTCATTTTCTGTTCATGTAATTTTACGTTTCCTTATTTTTTCAAGTACTTTATAGCCCTCTGATCATCAGTAGTCTGAAAAGCACGTCTTGATACAACTGATGTCATCAAACTTCTCTACAAAATTACTTAACTGAATTAAATGTATATTTTTTTCTGTTTGAAAAACCCAATAACATCCCTGTGTATTTAACAAAAAGTAAAATATATTACTTATTAAATTTAAACAACTGAGTACAGGATTGTTGGGATTTATCTTACAAATGTTGCTGTATTACATAAAATGGCTTTGTAATCTCAATCCGAAGAATACTGATTAGGATTCTTGTGCGGCAGTTAAACAGCTTTTATATGTACTTTTATTTAAATGTGTCACATTTGGGAACATGCAAACTCCACACAGGAAGACTTGATTTGCTGAGATTTCCTGTGCTGAGGTGAGAACAGGTCACTCTCATTTCCAACTCGTCACATATCAACTCTTGTCCAAAGTTCCCTCTGTGTCCCATTTGGACACGTCAGGTAACCCCCTCACATCAGTTACTGATGAGATGAGAACAAGGAGGAGGAGCCTGTTGTCATATTTTTGAACAGTGTAGTAAATGCACATCAACTTACCGTCCCAATACCTAAATTTAACTTCTATCAACCCTCAGCATCCTATCCCTGACCTCACTACCTAAAATTAACCAGTAATCCTGATCCCTAATGTTAACCACGGACCCCAACACAAAGACCCCTATGTGTCGCAAACCATTAACTGACATGAGGGGTTACCCGACGTGGAGGGAACCTGGACCAAACGTCAATATGTGACGAGTCAGGAATGAGAATGTTATTTATTTTATTGAAGTTCTATATGAATGCATGAATTTACTTTTTATATGTAAAAAATAACTAACCTAAGAATTCCTGCTTAATCTATAAAAAATGGTTACAAAAATACAAAAGAGGTCTCTAAACACACAATTGTCACCGATAATTGGAAGCCATCGTTCGAACAATGAGCTTCTTCATGACCCCAGAAGCCCTTTGGCCCGAGCATTTTATGCTTCCATGTCATCTGGAGAGTGCTCTATTTAAAGAGTCTGGCTTGATGAGCTTGAATGACACTGAAATATCCCCAGTTACAGAGGCCAGGCTGCACTCCTTTACACTGAGAGGCTATGAATGAGCAGCGAGCCAACAGGAATGTAGAAGGGGTTTCACACTTTGTGAGGAAAGCTAGCAAAGGCTTATGGCATGTAGCTGCTACTAGAAACAGGCAGACTGAAACAGATGTTTTAAGTGTTTTAAATACTTTTTAAAAATCGATGAAAGATGGTGTCAAACCCTGGTCCTCGAGGGCCACTATCCGGCATGTTTTAGAGGTTTCTCTGCTCCAACACACCTGATTTGCATGAATGGGGGGATTAAAAAGCTTCAACAGAATCTGAAGAGGCAATGCAATAACTGACTCAGGTGTGGTGCAGCAAGGAAATAAGAGCCCCTTCTCCACGGGCGTGGCTTTACACGCTTCTCATCAATTCAGCTTCTGCCAAACGTGTCTCTATTCACAGTTCCAGCGTGGTTTTTGGAAACCACCCCAGCGGTGGTTCCAGGTAGGTCAACTTGAGTATTGCGAGCAAGAGATTTTAGCGTTAGCATACTGCTGTCCATGGTTCGACTGAGCTGAGGCGGAACTTGCAAACTCCTCCTGGAAAGTAGCCTGGCTCTTGCCTTCCTACGCAGCTCCGCTTAATTCTAGTTTCCCTTCTCTGCTCCGTCTGGGACTTCTCCCATTGAGATGGATTTCGCTGGCAGATTTTTAGCCGAACCAATCAGAAAACAGAACATTGATTTTCTGCACAGTGTCTGATTGTAGTTTATTTTACCTGGGCCAATCAGCAAACAGAAGGCGGAATTTTGAACGACGTCGATTTTCTGCGCAGTGTCTGCTAGTTATTTTAGCATACGGCAGTGGAGGAAGTGAATGAAGCCAGTCTGTGTTAATAAGGCTTCCAAATTAAAATAAATTTGTCTGACAAAGCAGCAGCTCTCATTTACAGTCGTCTCATTCAGCTCGGTACTTTTCTCCTCTCAGTAGGGTTGTTTACGGTGCTCGCGGTTTCCGGATAGCTTCTTAGCTTAGCCTCCTTTACAGCGACACAAACACACATTTCAACAGAGGCCACGCCTCCTGCAAGAATCACTTCTCAATAGCAGCGAGTCCAGACCCTCTGTACGAAGCAAAGGGAAGAACAAGGGTCTGTTTTTTACCAGGCTACCTGGAAAGAGTTGCAAACCTTCTATCTGTGTTATGAGATGAGCGCATACAGCTTGAGCCTGATGGAAAATTCCAAAGTGAGCACATATACCAGGATGTTTTAGACAAACTGGATGCCCATGGTTAGACGTGCATTCATAAACAGTGCTGCAACAAATTTTCTAAATCGTCTCTCATTGCCGCCGTTGCATAATGAAAATCATGTTATTTCGTTTGCAGGTTCCAGTCTTCCATGCCTTCTTGCCTCACCCTGCCTCTCTGAGATTCTCCACCCCTTTGCTCCTGCACGGTATCTCCGGTCAGCTGATCTGTTGCTCCTTAAAGTACCGAGGACTAAGCGAACTCTAAGAGGAGATTCTGTTGCTGCTCAGACGCTCTGGAATGAGCGACCCTAACACATCAGGCTGGCCTCCTCATCGCCTGTTTTTAAAACAATTCTTAAAACTTATTTCTATTCACTGGCTTTTAACCTATGAGCACTAGTTCTGCTTAAGCAGTATTTGCTTGCTCCTATTGTTTTTATTGTTGATTTGTTTTATTGCTTTGGCCTCTATGCACTTTGTTTCAGCTGTTTTAAAGCACATTATAAATAAAGTTGATTTGATTCTTGTCATAACCCGCCGGGAGAACTTTTCACACACACACACACACACACACACACACACACACACACACACACACACACACACATAAGAACTCACCGTGTCAAAGGTCAGACATTCGTAGTCATGTTTGTTCATGCTGAAAGCGCTCAGATGTTGCATTTTACTTCAACTACTTGCTTCCAAAAAAACAAAACTATTCCAACTGTTGTACTTGGAAGAAGACATTTATAAAGACAGTCAAATGTCCAAATTCTCATAGATGGAGATAAAAGAGATGTTTTGCATGGAGGAATGTTTCTGCAGAAAAGCGTGGAGCTTTAAAGAAAGATTTGTGGACAAATAACACCGAGTATCTGAGATTTTTGAGGGGGTTTTTTCTGGAGTGTGGATTCCAGTGGGGAAAAAACCCTGTCCAGTGACGTATCCCATAGTGGGAGGGGATTCTCGGTGCAGTGTGTCTCAGATGCTATGATAGATGTGTGTGTAAACCAACATCAAACAACCACATGACCATGTATCGACTGGCTTTGGATGGAGTATAATGAGCACTTTAGACAAAATATGCAGGATAGTAGACTCTCAAGATCCAGGATTTGACACCTGAAGATTAGAGTAAAAAAAGGCACTAAAGCTTATATATTAGCTATTGTTTTACTGTACAGCAAAAACTTATATTTAACTTAAAACAATTATTTTCAATTTATAGCATCTTCAGGCCTTACCACGGTTGACAGCATAACATAAAGTCACAACCCAAAGTTTTTTCCACACATTGGTAGCATCTCATCAGTGCCAAAGAATAAAAATAAAGAACATCCATGCCAGGCTACCAGTGTTCCCCTTTGGTATTTCACACAGACCAAATGAGTTGCCTCATTGTGTTCTTACACAGCAAACAGTGTCTCATATTCAGCTGACTGACAACAGCATCATCTGTAGGAGCGACACATGCTTTCTTCATAAACTCACTCCCATTCAGCTCTATGAATATGTCACAAAATCAACAGCAGATCAACTTTAAACAACGGCTTTATTTTTATTAATTTTTTTATACCTTACATCAATGGGCAACAAATGCGTATCAGAACTGGCTTTAAAGTGTTGCGTGAAAAGTGAAACTGAATGCAAGAAACAACAACAGATTAAAATGTATGTTTGGGGCGGGCATATTTCACCCTCTGCTGCTCAGTGACCAAACAGGAACATCTAATTAGCCACTTGCTGCCACTGTGATTACATCACCGTTTTGCTTAGTTTTACTCTTGATTTGTATTCTTTAAATAGATACACATAGAAAAGCTTCTGTCTTAAGAGCTAAAACAGCAGATACAGTAAGCGCCAGAAGCAAATGCAAGTTTCTTTTCTAAATTTAATGTGATCAGTTTTTGTATGCAACTAGGCTACATTCACACTTCAGGTCTTAATGGTCACTTCTGATTTTTTTTTTGGACATTCATATTTTATTTCAAATTATATTTACATTTATGTTATATCATGCAACCTCCATGAGACACTAGGATGAACGCTCTATGGCCCTGATGCAAACCACATGCACAGACGATGACGTGACGTCACATTCAGAATGATGTTCACAGAATTAGCTAAACATGGATGAGACTTTTTAGGATGTCGATTCTGAAGTAGCTGTGCAATCAGAACCGATTAAATCATTACCCGACATGCTTGTTTAGTTCGGTATTTTCATCTGAACCAAACCAATCGAGTAACTTTAGTAGCAATATGTTCCGTGACCAATGTTAGACATTAGTGTAATTTGTCCTGATGCATCTCAGTAATCCAGGAAGAAAAAATCAAAAAGAAAAAATAAGTAGGTCCTCTGGATGGGTTCTTCTTTAGTGAAAAGTTTCATCTCTCCCCCAAGAGACTTCTTCAGTCTGATGAATATGAGTCATCAGTTTCACATATGTGGAGGGAGTTTCAGAGAAACTGAGACGTTTATTCTCTAAACATGAAGTCCCAGTAGCTTTCAAACCCCAAAACACATTACGGCAAAGGCTGGTTCACCCCAAAGATCCGGTGCCCCGGCACAAACAGAGCAATGTTGTGTATGCTGTTAAGTGTCAGGAGGACCACCAGATGTCGGTAACAACCCAAGTGATCCATACATACAAAGAAATCAAACCATGAATGTCCAGAAATTAAGTTACTTGTAATAATGTGGAATGGCACAGGGAAAAAGTATTGAACTTAGTATTGAAGTATTGAATTTATCTGATACTTTGTACAAAAGCCTTTGTTGTCAATGACAGCTTCAAGACGCCTCCTGTATGGAGAAACTAGTGGCATGCATTGCTCAGGCATGATTTTGGCCCATTCTTCCACACAAACWGTCTTCAAATCTTGAAGGTTTCATGGACCTCTTCTATGAACTCTGATCTTTAGTTCTTTCCATAGATTTTCTGTTGGATTCAGGTCAGGTGATTGGCTGGGCCATTCCAGCAGCTTTAGTTTCTTTCTCTGAAACCAACTGAGAGTTCCCTTGACTTTGTGTTTGGGCTCATTGTCTTGCTGAAATGTCCAGCCACGTTTCATCTTCATCATCCTGGTAGATGAAAGCAGATTTTTATCAAGAATGTCTCTGTACATTTTTCCATTCATCCTTCCTTCAATTACTTGAAGTTTGCCAGTACCATATGCTGAAAAACAGCCCCACACCATGATGTTCCCACCTCCAAACTTCACTGTTGGTATGGTGTTTTTGGGCTGATGTGCAGTGCCATTTGACCTCCAAACATGATGTGTATTCTGGCATCCAAACAGTTCAATGTTGGTCTCATCTGACCAGACTATATTCTCCCAGTATTACACAGGCTTGTTTAAATGTTGTGCAGCAAACTTTAAAGGGGCTTCAACATGCTGTTTCTTCAGCAGTGGTGAGCGTGCATACAGGCCATGGTGGTTCAGTGCATTACTTATTGTTTTCTTTGAAACAAACGTACCTGCTAATTCCAGGTCTTTCTGAAGCTCTCCACAAGTGGTCCTTGGCTCTTGGACAACTCTTCTGATAACTCTTTTCACTCCTCTGTCAGAAATCTTGCGAGGAGCACCTGGTCGTGGTCGGTTTATGGTGAAATAATGTTCTTTCCACTTCTGAATTATGGCCCCAACAGTGCTCACTGGAACCTTCAGAAGTTTAGACATTCTTCTGTAACTGATGCCATCATTATGCTTTGCAACAATAAGGTTGTGAAGGTCTTGAGAGAGCTCTTTACTTTTACCCATCATCAGATGTTTCTTGTGTGATACCTGGCCATCATCTGGGACTGAACCAGCTGATATTAATTTGCACTGACAAGGGGCAGGCTTGCTTTCTAATTACTGAGAGAGTTCAGCTGATGTGTTGCCTTTCCATGCCTTTTTACACCTCCCTTTCTTCATGTGTTCAATACTTTTTCCCTGTGCCATTCCACATTATTACAAATAACTTCATTTCTGGACATTTATGGTTTGATTTCTTTGTATGTATGGATCATTTGGGTTGTTACCGACATCTGGTGAAAATTTCATGTCATTAGCTCCTCTAGTAATATATTTACTGAGAAAAATGTTGACGTGTTCAATACTTATTTTACCCGCTGTATACATTGGGGAAACAAACAGCCACTGTTCAAAAGAATGAGCCAGCACAGACGAGCTACATCATCAGGTCAGGACTCTGCAGTTTACACTCATTTACAGGCCAGCTGTCACTCTTTCAAGAATGAAGATGTTCTCATCCTTGATAGAGAGGAACGTTGGTTTGAGAGAGGAGTAAAGGAAACCATCTTTGTGAAGAAAAACCATCCACCATTAAACAGAGGTGGAGGCCTTCGTGTCCAGTTGTCCTCCTCCTACAATGCTGTTATTGCAAGTATGACTCAGCCCCCTGTGAGCAAAAGGTGTGAATCAGGGTCCCAATGATACCAACACAAAGAGGGAGAGAGGGACAAAAACAAGGGGACAGTGAACCCCCGCTTGCACTCACTACATACACATAACACAACACCACATAACCACAACATCTAAACCAATAAGTCAGGTGATGGGGCACATGACCCTCTATGAACAGTAGAGCCAATCAAGCCTATTGTTAGTCGATGGCCCTCTTTTGCATGTGACCAACCTGTTTGTCCATGTGGAGGCAGTGCTTATAAGGTTGAGTTCACCTGAAACTCATCTGACTGAAGAAGTCTCTTGGAGGAGAGACGAAACGTTTCACTAAAGAACCGATCCTGAGGACCTACTTATTTTTTCTTTTTGATTAGTGTAATTTGTTTTTGCTGATTCTTAGTCACCCAAGACAATTAAAAGAAAAAAACGACAAAGCAACTGGACTTCTGTTCTGTAGCTGAAAACATGTGAGCCATAAGATTTAAACTGCATGACTCCAGGTTAATTGGATTGATCTCCTCACAGATGTAAAAAAAAAGTCAGATAAACACAAGCGTTCAGACTGCAGTCGCTGTGGAAAATCATCAGAAATGTATTTGATTCAGGATTATATCCTGAAAAAGCCAGGATCAGATCTGAAAAAAATCGGATTTGTCTCATTCAGATCAAAATCAGATTTGGGTCGCATTTGCCTGTAGTGTGAATGTAGCCTAACATTCTAAAAAAGGATTATTTTTTTTTTATCTTTGCAAACTATCCGTACAATGCTAGGACTGATAGTAAAGCAAGGGCAATTTGAAGATGCAGATGTTTAGAAAGAGAGGCATGATGGAGATATACTGTAAGATTCTATAGAGCTGTCACAGAGTGGACATGTGAGTCTGATAGGTAAAAAAAAACTCCATATTGACGCCACAATACATATGTTATAAAGTGTAATGACAAGAGAGGAACCACCTCAACAACAAACAAGAAGGAACAGCTGTTTGATTACTTACATCTGTGTCGGGTCCTTTATCTGCCCCCGGGCAGGAGAATGTGACAAGTTCATGGCACCTCTTGTGAACCACAAAACAGCAAACTGCAGTGTAAGAAAAGAGGAAGTAAAACAGAGATGAGAAGAGAGTTCAAGAGAAAAAAAAAACAGAGAAATACATAGACAGATGGGAAAGACAGGGAAAGAAAAAAAAGAAAGTGAGACATGGTTAAAATCCAGTGTTTTATCACTGACCAATGCATACACAGACTACAAAAAAGAGATGCAGATTTGATCACACAATGAGGGACTGAAACAAATGACTAATGTCTGGGCTAGGTTCTGTGTCGTGTTCCCAAATGGCCAGTCCTGCCTGCAAGCTGGCTGCTCTTATTGCTCAGCGCCACTTCTATACTAACATGACAGGAGCCAACCTCGAGCCCACACAAGCACATTTAATGCAGACGAAGACAAACACACGTTTGCGGAGTGACACTCTAGGCCTAATATGCAAACACCGAAGACACATGCGGGCCTTTGCACTTGAATTCCTGTGCCCACGCTGTCAGAGCACACAGAGTCATTCTCTGGGACTCGCTGCCAGGTCACTGAGTACACTGGAGCAGGCAGCCAGTGGAAAGCAGCTGAGTCAGTGTGGAAGATGGCGCCTGTTACCAGCTCTCAGTAAGTGGAGAAACAGAGATGGGACAAGGGTGAGGAGGACTAAATGGCCATCATTAAAAAAAATAAATAAATAACTGCATTCATGTGTCCAGGCTATGAACAAATAAGCTTTTCTTTACACCCCACTCTCTGTCTGACAAGTTCATGTTTTCAAGGCCAGAGCAGCAGCATAAGATAAAAACTAAATCTAAAAAGTTTGTTTTTAGTAGTTTTTTATTCTCAGTATCCACAAACTATTAAATATGCGCACTGCATCAGTTAAGTGATGCATCTTATAAGGGCTTGCTTCTCTTTCTCTTTTATTTTTCAGTTGATCTGCTCCCATCAAAGCATGGGGGTGTTTGTTTTAAGTGAAATCATAATCCCAAACATACAGGTTTTATCAACTGTAACTTGATACTGTAACTGTAACAACTTTTATGAAGAAATAAAATAAAATCACTGTTAACCATTTTATAAAATTCAACCATACATACAAATCTTTTCTCTCCTGATTGTTGGTGTAAAATGCTCATTAAACATGTTTGTCAATTTAAAATTATGAAATATAAATAATCAGAATCAATTCAATGTTAGTTATTACAAACTGCACAATATGAAAATAAATATTAAGTACATTTTTTCTTTTTATACGTAAAACAAAATAAGTTGTGTTTTGCTGTGTGTTGGATGAAGTTTGTTGAAGCTGAAACTGAATTGTTTCAATTAAAACAATTAGAAATATAGCTAAAACTACCAAATGTTAACTAAAAGTTAAAACAGAACTGTAGTGAAATGTTAAAATGAACAAAACAACAGATATATCTAAAATGACTAGAGTCATAGCTAAAAGAGACATGAAACAGTATCAATATACTGGGTGGACTCATTTTTTAGCTTTTAGATACTGTTTTTCAAATTTCAATTGTTGGATAATTTTTAGTGGTAATCAACATTCACACAAATACACCAGTTAGTCTATTTAGGATGTACGAAAGTGTGACAGTGCAGATTTTCTAAAATAATATAAACCAATTCATTTTTATTTTTGTTATTTTGTTTTCTTTGGTTTTTCTTAAAATGTCTACCAAAATACCCAGGCATTAATCAAGAAGGAAGCCTTTAAACACAAAATAAAAACTCACAGAAAGCCATTACTTTTGAGAAAGGTAAAACTCCACAGACTGGTTTGAGCCGAGCCACACATTATATTTTGTTTATGAATCATTATTCTTTTTGGCACCTTATCAGGAGTTACAGCATCATCAACAGGAAAGTCTGCATTTCAGATCACCTGAATTCAGACACATTGCAAAAAAGAACAAAAACATTCCTTCACCAGTCCACATTACAAAAACATGGTGGTGTTATATGTTTTTTTCAGAATGTGGGTGGAAACAACCATGTCAATGTGCACAAATTTGGATTTCTGCTTCAAATGAAGTGTAGTTTACGTCTGCGTTTCTCAGGAATTCGTTCAGGACATGAACTGTTCTGTGTTTGGTTTTACTGTAAATATATAATAGAATAATCTAAATATATATAATAAATGTTTTATTAACGTAGTTTAAAAAAATACATTTTTAATGTCTTAAAGATCTGGAGGGAAAAAAGCCTCCATGATAAATCTATAGTCATTGGTAATGCTCTTATTTTTTTTACTACAAGAACATGATACATTTGTAAATATTTAAATGTGTTTTTTGCTAAAACAATACAAGTGGCTGCTAATTTCCTTGAAAAGCATTCATCTGAAATGTACCTAGTCAAATATTAGTTGATAAAAGTGTTAGCATTGTAAAAACAAATACATAGATGAATACAAGAATTGCTGCCATACTACAAAAAGCCCCATCAAAGAATAATACAAATATAGTTAACACTTTATAATAATTACATCCTATGTAGCTTTACTTAATCATTAATGAGTGACTATTTAACCTTGAAAACATTCTTAATTAATTGGGGTGTAAGAAAATGTTGATAAACGTAAATATTGCAATATTTTATTTTTCTATACTGAATTGATTCTCTATAACTTAGATAATAACTTTTTTGTTTTGTTTTTGCCTTTTTTTGGGGGGGGGGGTAATAAAATCTAATAAAAAAATTCCATGCAGAGTAATTTACAACAAAAAAAGTTTTATTACAAGGCTTGTTTTATACTTACAATGGTTCATATACTGTAGTGACATCATAAATGCTTTTTTCCTAACTGTCTGTCTGAGACCATGGACCAACTGCTAACAAAAATATGATGGGGATGAATCAGAGAAAGAGCACTATTTGAAACAGAAACACAACTAATGGTCAGTAAACTAATGGAAGTCCGAGCTCCGGTTTAAAGAGTGTTTTATTGGAGGCAGAGACAGCCAACAGATGGTCTCTTCACGTGTGCTTCTCACTTTGAAACATGAAGAGGAAAAGTGTGAAAGTGATGCAGGGAAACCAGAACACTCTGCGGCAACAAAAATCATTCTTGCTCATTAGTGTTCCATGATTCTCAACAAAATGGGAACTTCAGGGGGTGGGGGATTATTAATTAAAATTATAATACTAGATGCAGGATTACTTTAACAAAGAGTGGAAGTGGTTGTGTGGCCCCTTATGTGACCAGTCAATAAGGATGGGTGATATGGACTAAAAAATTGATCACGATAATTCCTAGGTTTTATCACGATAACAATAAATGATGATAAAAATATATATTTCAGCCTAATCTATTGTTTTATAAATCTATCATTACATTCTCTCTTAAGAGCACTAAAATACTAGAAGCCACTAAACTATATTAAGTTCAAGTAGGACACCTGTGTTGCAAAACTGACACCCATCAAACAAGTCTGAAATATGAGAACCAATTTGACATTAAGTTAAGTGTAAACAGCAAAGATTATCAATAATAATGGACAATGGTTGATATGATAAATCTTAAATCACATCCTCTTTGCACTAACCATTATCTTTGTAAAAACTCAGAAGAACACTAACCCTTGTAAAATATCAGTAATAGAATAAAATAAAAAAAATCTATAAGAAAATACTTTTTACCTATTACTGAAAATAATGTGTTTTGCTGCTCTGGGAGGTAAAGCTACAATATGTGTCCTAAAGGGTTTAATGTTCAGGGGAGGGAGGGGCTAGTTGTGTGAGTGGAGAGAGACGAGCCACGCTGCCTGTAGCTGGGACAGAGGAGCTGTGTTTTATTGTGGGTCCAGCAAGCTGAAGCTTCCCCGTCCTGTTGTTTTTTTTTTAACATATTGTTGAGCTCTAAAGAGTTTTAGATGGCTATGACTGCATTTTTTGTACGTTGAGAGTCATTACGATAGCTTTTTTGCTTTATTATTTGTAGCACATGCTCCGCACATCGATGAGTAAACTGGGTAAACAAACAAAGCTTAACCTGGCGGGGAGGCATGTAAAGTCTGGCGGCACGCAGTTTATCTTTTTTATTGCGAGATGACAAATTATTACCATTGGTGAATGTCTTTGACGGTATATCACACACGATAACACATCGCCCATCTCTACCAGTCAAAGTTACTTAACCTAAAAGCTCAGCTGATAAGGTCTGTTGAGCCTGAAGTCAACACTCCAAAAATAAAATAAAATAATAAAATAAAAAACAAGCATTTACTGAAGGAAGGCTCATCACCTGCTGTCTTGTATACAAAAAGTTTAGATGAATCTCAACTATTAACCTCCACATTTTATCTGAATATCACTAAAACTGCTTAAATTATAGGCATCTTAGTGTTTGCTAAAGTTGATTAGCTATTGCAACTAGCTTGAATCAGGTTGTCTTCAAATGTTAATCAGCTGTAGGCATACGTCCAAAGACTTCCTGAGAGTTTCATTAAAAATATTCCACTGGTTCATGAGATATTTTGCTAACAGAATAAACAAATGAACAGCTTCACACAAACGTACACACACAGTGTTACATGATTGCCTGCTTTTCATTGAGGCAAGACTGAATTATTTAACAACTTCATTTAATGTGTTTTTTTAAACGCCAATCGACAAAGCAGTAACAGTGGAGCAGAACCAATTTCTTCTATTTTCTCATGTAAGTAACTTCAGCAAATTGATGAATGACCATTTTTATTACATGTTTAATACGAATATTGGGATACATTTCAAACAAAGAATCATAAACAACAATGTTTAGTTTGATTTATGGACCACATTAAATAGTAAACAGTTTGACTGCAAACATATTTGTATTCACACAAAATCAATACTAGCCTGCAAACGCACACCTACAACATCAATATCAAGCCTCCCTCGTGCCTCAGAGGAGCAATCAGTCAGAGGAGTCAATGACCAGTAAGAAACATAAGTCACAGCCGCAGGCAGACAGCTTAGACATGTCTGTAACAGAGCCTGTATAGTTCATCCTAAACTGTTGTCAGAGGCTGATGGGACTGAGCCAGAGGTGGGGACTCAGGTCAGACTTGAGTTATTATTATTATGACTTTAGACTTGACTTGAAAAAATGTTCAGAGACTTGTAACTTGACTTGGACTTTTACACCAATGGCTTGAAATTTGAATTGGACTCAACCCTGTTTAATTGAAAAGACTTGGTATTTTACCCGAAATATAAAAGTTTAGAAAGTGGGACTCATTAATTAATTTCATTCGTTCCATATTGACAAAAGCAGACCATGCATCTTTTTTCACACTCTGTATGTGTGCGTGAGCTATATAGCACATCAAATCCAATTAACTTGATTTAAAAAAATGGAAAATTAAAGTTTAAAGGAAGACTTTTGCTGCTAAGTTTATTTGAACTGTGCCATATATAAGGGTGCAATTTTAAAATTATTTTTTTAATACTTTGGAAGTTCGGCTGCACAGGTTTCATCACAATTTAAGATAATTACAGATTTAAAAAAAATCATGGTCTATTATTTACATTTCATATATAACTGCAACATTGTTTTTGTTTGTTTTTAAGAGTTGAAAGGACTTGTCATTCCAAGTTTCAGACTTGGGACTTGAATTGACAGTCACCCGTCTTGACTTTTCTTTATCAATACATGAAGTTAAAGTGTTTTTATGTGGTGAACATGTTCTTTTTTAGAAAGCAAAGATGAATGTTTTGATTGCATTTCACTGTTTTTATGTGTTGATTTATAAGATTTGTTGTTTTTGCTGAATCACTGGGTCAGAAAAGTATTTTTTATTGCATTAGAAACAATTAATTTTAACTCAAAAGAGAATAACTGCAAGATTTGATTAGGCAAATTTGTTCTTATAGCTAACCAAAATATGTTTTTTTTCTTTCCCTAAGTTCAGAATGATATGAAAATTACTGGAGATTTATTTATTTATTTATTTATTTATTTATTTATTTATTTATTTATTTATTTATTGTAATTAATAAATTCTGGGGTTACAAACATCTGTCTCACATGGTTATGATGAATTAGCAAAATGCTTTGAACAAAATATTACAAATAAATTGCCATGACTAATACTGGGAGGTTTTGTGAAATTTTTCTTGGACTTTAAGGTTTGTTTTCTGCAGAATAGTACAGTTTGGAGCAAAGAATACGCAGGCATATAATGCCAATTCCTTGACAACAACATGCAGCTACATTTAAGAGCTCAAAGTTGCATTGTGTGAGTTCGGAAAACCACTGGGTATTGAACTAGAGCAGCAGTGTTCCAGTCCAACATAAACAAAGCCAAAACAAAATAAACTAAAACATTATTTGAACAGTTTCAAGCAGCTCAGGTATTTTAACATTTTTGATAAAACAAAACAAGATTTTTTTATAGTCTTCTTTGTTGAGGGTGATTTCTAGAAGTTTGCTCAATCTAGATTCAAAGACACACATGCACAACAGAGCACACTGAAATCTAAATATAAGATACATTTAACATAAAAAGTAAGGAAGCTTGTGTTTGGTAGAATATTTATTTGACGTAACAATGCTTCTTGGCAATAAATAACATATCGTTGGAAAGCCTGTTAATTCCCTTCTTAAATAGTGTCACATTTGTAAGGAACATGCATTTGTGGGATGAGCAGTAGAGCTGAGTACGTGGGTTGCACAAAGGAAAAATTAGCCACATCCTCTCCGCCAAACAGCTTATTTTGCTGTTGCTACTTATTTTAAGCTTCTGCTACCCCCAGATGCTGCCAATCAGATAGAAGATTTATTGCCAATAAGCATTATTACAGCAATACTGTAAATAACCTAATAAATACAAATTTCATTACTTTTTATGCTAATTTGTTTGCAGACATACATTTAGATCATTTTAGGCCAATACCTCAACAATGACTGTGACTTAAAATACCTATTTCGGTATTGAAAGGAGCTCAAACAGACAGACTAGGGGAAAAAATGTTTTTCCATTATGATTTATTCTAAAGGCCCTGTCACACTAGACAACTTATGCCAACTTATGAACATTTTAAAGAACTTGAAGATGGAATTTTAAAAAATCAACAGGAAGGTTTTTTTTTTGGCGTGTACACAATGTAATTCTAACAAATTGATCAAATATACAACTTTTATTAGTAATTTAGACATAAAAATGTTTCATAAGTTGGCCTAAGTTGTCTAGTGTGACAGGGCCTTAAGGAAATAAACTCTTTGCAACAAATACACCCCATCTTTACATTGGGTTACATCTAATTTGCTTTCCTTTTTTCTGCATCTTTACACAAATTTTCTTCACACTGTAAAAAATGAAATGATGGATTTACTTAAGCATGTTGTGTTACCTGGTTCCACTTAACTGAGTTGAGTAAATTCAAAGCAATATACCAGTTTTTAACCAAATAACATGAGTATGTTGCTTTAAATTTACTCAACTCAGTTAAGTGGAACCAGGTAACATAACATGGTTAAGTAAATCCAATGTTTCATTTTTAGAGTGCATGAAGCTAAAATGTTAACCAAATTCTGATTTATTATTTATTTTATTATGTAGATAACACGTACTTCTTTGTTTTTCCTAACAGAAAATCTGTGCTTAGTTGTGTGTTGTGGCAAAAAGAAGAGTGGGATGTAAATGTGTGCTTTAGACGTGAAGTAAAAAAAAAGAAAAGGAGGTCAGTTGAGACAGGCAGTATCTTCTGCTGTTCTCATTAGTGGTCAGCTGCTTGTGATCAGTTTTCCCAGCGGCCTTGTTCTGAGGCGATGCTCACAGGTTTAATAGCTCCATCATCTCTGCCACCCATGTCTATTAGGAGCTACAGCAGGTTGGAGACTGATGATTCCATGTGAAGAAATGAAGCCTTACAAAAACATGTTCGGAATGGATTAGTCATCTTAAGCCCAGCGAGAAACAAGATTTGAAGGGTGTGAGGTCCAGTGTTTGACAACAGCAACATGTCACTAAACAAAGAAAGCAGACCAGATGAGGGGTTTTAATCCTGTTTTCTGGAACAAATGAAGAGACCTGTCAGCCAACATAATATGTCCCAGCAGACAGGATTAATTATACAACAAATGAGACTTTAATGAGCCCTCTTAAATTATTTTTCATTCAGCACCACACAAATTCATTTTCATCCACAAAATGCAGAAATAGATTAAATCAGCTTTAATATTCCCTCTGGAAAATCTTTTTTTGTTCCACATCTTCCAGATCAGAAGTTCGTGGGAACAATTTCCTCTTTTTTCATGACTATAAACAGGAAATTAGAGCAAAGTAAAGGTTTTGTGTTTTTACTTCAAATGCATGTAGGATGATTTCATTTCATTCAAAGAAACAAAACAAAGAACTTGCAGCTTTCAGGTCTATCTGGTGGCCTTGATAGAAGCCTCCATAACTCGAAGGAAAACGTCTCATTATTTCTTGTTGCTGAATGTCTGAAACACTTGTCGTTGCAGTCAAATGAAACCTGCACGGCCATGACAGGATGAATGTGGGAAAAAATGTTCAAAGAGGACCAATTTAGATCAGAGAAAAATAAAGTAGAAGAATATTTGTGTTCAAAACCTAACCTGGAACGTTTCTCTGAACAGTATGTTGTTCGTCATTGCCTGTATTAGGGGAATGTTTAATTTTAGCAACAAGTATGAAATACTTACAATACTACAAAATGAGTTCAAACTTGAATTCAGAAGTAAATTTTGGGCTTTAAAGAAAGGGGTGGTCTTACAGGCTTTTATAGCTGTGGGCATTACCTGCTGACACATGTTCTGTTTAAAGCAAACTAACCTGGCCTGAATGTGCTGCTTTATTATACATAAACTGCTCAGTGTTTTTACAGAATGGGCTGTGGTTTTCTAACATCCAGACAGTATTTCGTTTGATCCCCATTTTTTTTATTTTTAATATTGCTGCTGGGGAGCTATATCTTTAGAACTTAAAAAAGTAAAAAAGAAAAAAATGTTTAGCTACACTGTGTTTACTTTGTTTAAGTTGACAGTAGTTGATCCAGTTGAACAGGTAGATGAGGCTCAGGATGCAGGCTGAAGGTGTGGTTCCTCTTACCCCTAATTTACACTACATGCGTTCCGGCTCCGCTCGGCTCTGGTCCAACCCCAGCAGCACATAAGCACCCATTATAATCAATGAGAGTGTTTACGCTGCGCAGGGCGGCGGTGAGCGGACGGCGATCCGTCAAAATTAGAACAGATCCTATTTTTGCCAGACGACGGAGTCAATTTTTAAAGATTAGGTTGCACCAACAGGAAAAGCAATGAGCACAACATCCGTATTTTCAAAATAAGACTCTTTTAGGCTGGATAATTTGTCGGAATAATGTCAAAATTGCAGCTATHTTAATAAATATATGGATATATTTCTACACAAATGCTGTCAGAATGWATCGTTCTGTTTGGGAAGCAGATGGAAACATGTAGATGAAGCATATGTGCACACACACGATATATGTGGATTTTATTTTGAAATCAGAAGTTTCAGAAAGACGACAGCGAGACAGTTTCAACATAGATACCAAAAGCCTTTATATCAATGTTTTCAGCTGTGTTTGGAGTTCGTCTTTCACAGAATTAATTATTTTTTGATGTGACTTCCACACTCATCACTGAATTTATCGCGCAATCTCCTTCCTCCACACTCTCTGTCGGACCGGAGCGCAGCTGACGCTGTATAAATTGAGACACAAATGAACAGCTGCGACTTGCGCACCGCAGCGCAGCGGAGCGGAGCTGTAACACATGTAGTACAAATCCGGGGTAAGTGTTGCAGGAAACTTGAGCTTACCACAACCGTTAGTTTAAGCCCCTTAAAGACACGTTTTACAACGCATTTGGTCTAGATCAAGGGTGTTAAACTCATTTTTACCAGGGGGCTCATGAGCATTATGGTGTCCATCAAAGTACCTGTTGTAATTAACTTTAAGTTAATTTGGTTTCGTGCTTAACTTTGACTAAAACATGAAACGTGATGTTCCTTATCTCAAGGCTACAACTGAGCACTAACAAACAATAATCGAGCTCTATGTGGTATTTCCTGCATAGAGGCAGCCTTTTAACACATCCTTAACATTAAAAGTACTAGTGTATGACTAAATGTGAAATAGATAACACAGAAATACTATTAAAAGTAAAAGTAAGAGAGTTTTATTCACTGATGAGTTGTGGTGAGAAGCTAAACTCTCATTTTTTGACAGGAAATTCCCTCTTGAGGGTTTTTCCAGTTTAAATTTGCAACTGGCACTGGCCAAAATGCAGTGAGACTGAAATTCTATATAATAAATTTCTCCTGCTGCTTTTAAATGCTGTGCTCCTCCACCTAGTGGTGGGATGTCATCATTTTGTGTGTAAAATAATCTACATGCATTAAAAAAGCTCAAGTCAATGCTGGCTTTAAAGCAGAATGTGTTTATTTTTAGGCATTTTTACATCCTGTGGGCCACATAAAATGCTGTGGCGTGCCACATTTTTCACACTTGAGTTTGACACATGTGGTCTAGATATTGTCCTCTGGAACGCCAAAGCAGGTGGACCAAACCATTTTCTGCAAACTAATGATGATTATTTGAAGAAAATGTTCTCCCTTCCCCTCTTTTTACATCTTTTTAGAACTCAAATTAGATATATAAACAGTTTTCCTTTAAACCTATTTTACTCTGCACTGAAGAATTTCAAATATTGCAAAAAATAAAACCACCCCTGATGTGACTAGCATCCTCCTCCGTTTTGCACTTCTTAAAACATTAAAACTGTTCTTTTTTTTTCAAGCTTATCATGTTTTAGTTCTGCACAAAGGTCTTGAGAGTCAAGATGATTCTGAACCCCGATCACGGCTCTCGTAGTGTTGTTCAGGTCATGTAAACAAAATTAAAATGATGTTCCACTTATTATAAAGAGTTCCTTGCTATTGTGAGGAATGTGGAGATTTAAACAAGACTCTATTAATGCAGCTAAATAACTGTGGCCTGCACATTGCATGGGTTAGTCAGAAGAAAACCCATTTGTTTTAGGTTGCTGAAAACTGGCACATTGCACACACATAATGGGCACTTGTTAAAGGGCTAAGGGCCGGGGCAGTCAAGAGGATGTGAATTGCACTCCACAAAAATTACACAAAGGGGAGAACCCTGCAGATATAATGACTGGAATGAGACAGGAGACTCTTAAACAAACAGGAAATGAGTAAAATATTAGAAAGTAACAGTGAAGTGGCAACACATACTGTACCTTTTCTCCTTTGGATTTAGAGTGAAATGGCACAAATATATAAATATTGAAGGAAATGTGTCATTTTAACTGTTACAGCATGTATCTGAGAGTATATATGGAATATTTACAGTGAAAAAAATTAAATAATCAATAAATATCTTCTGACTAGTTAGTGTTCCATCATTGCATTAGCGTTTGTGCACTTGGATGACGTAAGTGTATGGTAAGCCAAGAGTGACACAAAACATATGAATGCATCTCTGCTTCATCACGCACGAGACTACTGCAGCCAACATCATGGGGGACAAACAATATTCATGCCCTACTAATGAGTACTACAAAATTTAAATGAAATCTATCCAAAAATTACAATTGCACGCTTTCTTGTGTTTGTTTATCCCATAAAATCCCAGTGAAATACACTGAAGTTTGCATTCTTAGTGTCACAATGTATAGAAACTGTTAAGAAGACACACAAAAAAAAAAGAAACTGTTAAGAAGTATGAATAATTTTAACGGGCCCTGGGCCACTATATAGCATTAATTTTTTTGAATAAATTTTCCCCAACCAAAGGTAGGTGAATGTTCACTACAGCTCTTTGTCTAATTATTACAGTGGTATTTATAACTTTAGAATATAAACCAGCATTGGTAAACTACATTTGTTTTGTTGTTACAAGAACATCTTATTAAATTATTAGGGAGAAATTTTAAACAAGATTCTATCCTGAAAACATGTTTTTTTAAGAGACATTTTATTTTTGGTGATGACATTAGCTAAAATTACTAATATTTATGAGAATTTTTTAACTAACTAGGAAATATTACAATAACTAACTGCATCCTTAATGAGTGACTCAAATAAATTTAGATGTTTAGTCATGTTTGGAAACTGGTTTCCCCTGCTTGTTTGAAGAGAGGGTGTGTGTGCTCAGGCTTGTTAAAATCATGCTCGTGGATTTTCTCCAGATGCCGCTGCTCTCTGCTAACTCTCCCTTAACAGATGCCTGACTGAGTCCTTTCAGGTAAAGAGAGTAGTTTCACACATGACTGATTTGTTTTGAAAAGCTGAGGGGTGGTGGATTTTACTACAATACATTTAATAGACACCAACTGCTTTGAAGAGAAGCAGCTAAACAGAAACAAAAGTTATTATTTGAACAGACCGAGCACAGCATCTAATGAACAGAGTTAAACTAAAAACTGCATTGTTCCCTCTCGATTTCTTTCAAACGCAATTACATTTGAAAGTGAACTTTAATTAAAGTTCAGACAACATTAAATAAGTCTCTGAAATAAAGAGAACTAATGAGCCAAAAGAGTGGAAGCAACTTAACAATGAAGAGCAAAATCCAGGTCTGCTGTCTTTATTTTTCTTCTTCTTTGATCAAGAACCATCAGATTAACACAAATAAAATGTTTTCTCAACTGAACTAGACTGGAATTAGGATTCTGGACACAAGCTTTGGTTTCAAAACATGTTTTATTTTTTTGTTTAAAAATGTCTTCTCTTATGAACAGAATCAAGCCCTCAATCAAGGGGTCCTAAATACCTTGATACTAAAACTACAGTAAAAATACAAAAAAAAAACTAAATTTAGGTAAAGGCCCACTCACATGATAACATTTTAGACAACTTATGCCGAATTGTGAAAATTTTGTCATGACTAACTTACTCATATAGGTTATCTATTTGATCTAATCATTAGCATCACAGTATGTATATGTCCAAAAGAGCACTTCAAAAAATAGGTTGCATTCACACCTGATAATCCGGTAGACTTCATTTGATTGGGGACAAAAATTGCAATATTTATTACATTTTTAGCTAGTGGGGTGTATTTTCACATTGTACCGTGTCAAACGAACCAAACCCTGTGAACTAACTGTTCACCTCCTCACCTGTGGTGGCGCTGGACCAACAATCACTGAAGGGAAACAGGATGAAAACCTCAGAAGACGATGAGCGCAACTTCCTTTTTCATAAAATGTAAACAAACATGGAGTGACAGCCGATTTTAGTTGTTGAAGGATTGTTTTTTGATTTTGGCAAATGTGCCAAACAGTCTTCCACAATGAGCTCAGTGTGAGAAGACGATGAGGCAGAAGACCGTAGAGAATGTTTTATTAAACAAGGCCACTGAAACAGCTCCATATGAGGTAGCGTGCACTGATAGAAGCACATCCAACCTCATAGTATGTGATGTCCAGCAATGTATTTGAAAAACTTCATTACTATTATTACCCAGAATGCCCTGCTTTATAGTCCGGTTCCTGCTTTTGAAGTGGTCTCTGGTCCACTTGGGAGTCACACATGCATGTGAACCAACCCATTCTCACTCCCAACTCATCACATATTGACACTTGGTCAGGTATCGTCTGCGTCCAGTTTTAGATGCATCGGGTACCCCCCTCACATCAGTTCTTAAAGATATGAGACAGAGAGGAGCGTGTTGCCATATTTTTGAAAAGAGTAGGAAATGCACGACAACTAACCTTTCCAGACCCTAAAATTAACTTCTATTAAGCTATATACAACCTATCCCTGACCTCAGTACCTAAAATTAATCATTAACCCTGATCCCTCATATTAACCACAGACCCCCAACCCAAAGACCCCTATGTGGTGCAACCTGAAAAAGCCGCAGGCATGAATAACTGACACAAGGAGGTTACCCGACATTAGAGCTGGGATAAATAGCTCTTTGAAGGGATCCGATTCTTGGGGAGCCGTTTGTTTCATAGAGCCGTTCAAAAGAGCCGTTCGATTTTGAACGAGTTACGTCATCATGTAGGGAAATACGTCATCCAGTCACGTGGGTGGAACCATGTGTTTTGTCAAGCAGAATCCCCCCTTCTCCCTTTCCCGTGAGCTTCTGTACTCCACCGCTCTGCCTGTTTTCCGTGAAAAAGCAAAGCAGAAGCAATTTAAGGATGGAAAAAATAAAGATTATATGAGGAATAAAATAAATAAAACTACAAATGGCTCATTACTGCCGACTCGGCTCCTATCGTTCGTTGTAAAGAGCTGTTCAAAAGATTCGGATCGTTCGTGAACGTCACATCACTACCCGACCTGGCAAAACTGGACGCAGACAGCACCTGACCAAGCGTCAATATGTTGACGAGTCGGGAGTGAGAACGTGTTGTGTGAACAGCACCAGAGTTCACTTCATGCAAGCAGAGATCTAGATTTGAAAGAGTTGGCTTTTATCTTCCACATCAGAGTAGATTACGTGTTCACACCTCAAACGAACCGCAATTCCCAGGCAAACGAACAAGAGTTTGATTAATGCGGCCTAATATCTGAACTTTTACTAATAATGGAAATAATCTGCCAGTGCAGAAAGACAATTGCACTTGGTAAGACATCTTAAAATAAATAAAATAAAATGAAAATCCAGGCTAAGCAGTTTAATAACCAAACACATTCTGATCTTGCTTAGTATATCCGTCTCAAAACAAGATGGGAAAAAAACCTTTTTTGGCTGGATTGTAAGACTTGGATAGATGGACAATTTTTTGCACTATAGCATAAAATGTGTGTGTGTGTGTGTGTCTGAGGTTTCCAATAGATTTGTTTTATTCCATTTTCAGCGTAGACATCTTTAGAGTTGGACAAACATTTTCACAAGTTTGGCTAATGCCATAATCTAAAACAAGCATTTAGATCCGAAATGCCACCAACCTCATTTTGTGTATAAAAATGACTACAGGTTTATTGTTCCTCTTGTTTTACTTAGCTTAGTCCAAACAGTAAGAAAGGATGCCTGTTAAAACACTGCTGTACATTCACTAAAAGAAGACCTGAACACAACTGTATACCCTTCTACTCAGGATGCTCAGAGGGCTGAACCTGCTCCGTTTCAAACCATCTGCTTCATACAAGAAGAGACACAGCTGGTGTGAATTTGGATTATTTCTCCACAGCTCATTCTTTGCACAAGTAAGCAGATTTTTTTGCTTTGCCCAAAGTTTTTAACGATTCCCAAACCTGATATGATATTTAATCTGAAAACTCTTCTACTGTGAGATTTTTAAAAGTGTGTACACTTAGTATTGACATTTAAAATGATTAAAAACACAGAAATCTTTTAACAATATACAGTAGCTGCCTGTTAAACACACTTGAGGGAATAAGATTGCATTATAATACATTGAGATGATAAACAATTTATCGTGTTTGTGTTTGCGTGTGGACATTAAATGAAAACGTCAAATGAGATGGTTCTTAATGCACTGAAAGTTGTGGTTTGTTAATTCGATAAGTAGACTCCCTGCCGACTTTACCCTGGCTGAGATTTGAAGCAGCTGATAGTGTAAAGTCCTAATGAGATTTTGAAAAAGGGGGAGCTAATCCATAACACATTTTGTAATCTCTTTGCAGGATAAGGAAAATAGATCCCGGAGAGGCAAGAAGAGACACTTCTTTTTGTTTTAAGATGTCCTGTTTATGAAGGAAAAAAACATCCCCACAGCAGATTTTAGAGAAATATGAATTTCAGAGTAAAAGGGTAAAAATACTTCCAGAATAAATGCCAAGTCTTTACAGGAACCGTTTAAAAAAACTAATATTGATTTGTACACAAAGAAAAAATGTACATGTTGTTGCAGGAACAGAAATTTAGGTTTGTATAATTTATAAATGGGGACGTTTCTATTAGGAATATGTAGTATTTGAAGCTACTAACACCATGGTTGAGATAAACTAAGATTAAAATTGATCTCAGATTTAACTAACTTCTCAAAAAATCTCAACTTGCTCACTTTCTAAACCTCAGTTCTATAGTCAACATTAAATAAAATTAGAGGGAGAAAGTAGGATTTAAACAATTTGTCTTCAAAGCTGATTGAGGTTTTCAAAAAGTTAAAAAAACGTTCAAAAGAGTGAAATCTACTGTAAAAGTAAAAATAAAGATACTTCTGCAAAGAATGAACTCTTTTATATCAACCATATGTGATAATGGGTTTTCCTTTTTTATATATTTCTGATTATGAAAGGATTGATTTCTACCCCCATCAATAATTTAAGGCTGTGCTCTGACATTTACACTCTTCCATAATGGGAAACACCTTAACAGTAACTCAGAGAGGCACATCTGTCTATAAATAACACAAATGTGAAAGAAAAAACATCCAGATTTAAGCTGTGTCTTAAATGTCACCATAAACAATATATTTTGTTAGAATCTGAACCAATTAAATGTTTATGTGAACGGCAAAAATTGGGGTAAATGTAGTTACTTTTGTGAAAAGGCCATTTACAGGCAGTACTGAATTATGTTGTGTGTCCTAAAAGTAGAGACCCTATAGTGCTTGTGTGTATGTGTGTGCGTACTTGTTTTTACTACAGAGTGAGGACCATTTGTGTCATAGTTACTATCAAAGTGAGGTCTTTGATGTAAATTGAGGACATTTATGTCCTCAATTTATTTGCAGCTCTATCAGTTAGGTTTAGAGGTATGGTGTGAATTAACTTTGGGTTCAGGTTAGGGTTAGCTATAGACCAGTAATGGTTAGTTTTAGGGAAAATGTCGGGGTTAGGCATGTATAGTTACAAAAATGAAAGGAAATCAATACATTACGATACGTTTTTGCTACATCGTGGGAACCATTTTCCAGAAAAAGGCAGCCTCGTGGGGGCCGAATATTCATCGTTGGGACTAATGCCCGGTCCCCACAGGTAAGGATGCTAATTTCAGGCCGACAAATGAATGGAGGTCAATGCAAAGTCACCATAAGGACAGGAAAAAAAACAATGTGTGTGTATCTGTGTGGCCTTGTTTTTCCTACATTGCGGGAGTAATTTTCCCAAAAAAGCATCCTCATGGGGAATCGTGCATCATGGGGACCAATGCCCGGTCTCCATGGATCCAAATGCAAATTACAGCTTAGGGGTTAGGTTTAGGACCAAGGTGTGAATTGTGTTTAGGTTCGTTTTAGTGTCATGTAGGTACCTGTGAGGTTTATTTTAGGGTAAATGGTCAGGGTCAGGCTATAAAATTTCCAAAAAATGAATAGGTCAATGCATGGTCTCCACAGGGATATAAAAACTAGACTAGAGTGTGTAATATAGTTACATAGGCTCTTCCAGATGCAGTTTGCCATTTTCAATGTTACACATCATTGGTTCGCATTATTGTGTGAAAGTTATTGAGCATTCACGTTATTGAGAAGATCCATTTATCTTCCACTTGTTTCAGTGCATATCTTAAATGTTCAGCTCCTTCAGGACATTCTGGCTGTAACTTTTGGTATTTAGCAATTACTACTTTTTGACATATTCAGGATTTTTGGCAATTTTGTTAGCATTGAAAACTAATTCAACATCTTTAAAATCTTTCAAAAGTAAAACTTATTTGTTCCAGTTTAGCATCTTTTTGCTAATATTAGCTTTTTTCTGCCTTTTCAGTTATCATTCTGCCTTTTTCATTTATTATTTTTGTGCTTCTGTCAGCTTATTTCTACAAATTTAAGCCTCGAATACTTTGTTCAGGTGTTTTGTGTGACTGTAGTTGCATTTTTAGCTGTTTGTAGCTAATGTTGGACTAGTTCAGCTAAAATCACATTTTTGTGATAGTTTAGCTCTCCTTTCAGATGCTTAATTCAGCAAATAGCTCTTTCTACTTAGTGCTAGATTCAGCTTTTTCAGATAATTTTTAGCTATTTTGAGTTTTTCGGTTACTTTACAGTAAATTGCGAAATTTTAATACATCTATGCTTTTTTCTGTAAAACACCCTTTAGTATTAAGTAAATGCAATTTCTTTACTTTATGTTTTGCTCCTTTATCAGTAC